>NW_003302553.1:14968493-15273020 GCF_000004255.2 Arabidopsis lyrata subsp. lyrata
GTGTGGTGCAAGTATCTAAACTAGATATATTTCATTAAAATAATTAAAAAAAAATTGGAAAAGAGAATAAAGAAACAGTTTTAAAAGAAGAACCCTTAAGAAATCCACTTGAAACTCTCATCCCACATGTCATCATCGAAATGGTTTAATTTTAATTTTAAAATTAAAATTTGATTAAATACTTGATATGTTTTAAAATAATAATATTTTAATGTTAAGATATTTTTTGGGATATCTAAAGGATGGAAGTTCTCTTATACACTAGTGAGGCTTCAAAACACGACAGTTTTGAGAAAGTAGTTGTTGAGTGTGAATATATGTGTGTACACTCCCAAATAAAGCAAATGTAGATTTAACTTGCTGTTTTACAACTCCAGCTTGTTGGGGTGAATATAGACGACTTCCTAAGTTAAAAGAGAACCCTCTAATCTTAGAAGGTCTCCAAGTCGTGGCTTCAGCTGATGATAAGGTGGGTTCACAAGTTTTCTTATTTACACCCGGTTTTGGACCTCCATGGTAATCTCTTAAACTAGCTCGAACGAAGGATGAATTTCTTTGATCATTCTTCTTAGAATATTTGGTGTACGGATGCAAAAAAAAGCCAAGATCCATTGGTTGAACAGAATCTCCATTTGGCAGCTCGCCTTGCTTGTAAACTAGTTCTTATAAGCCCCCACGTCCGTTTGGCAATTTGGGTTGTTGGTTAACTATTTCACCCGAACCATTATTCTTCATAGGATATATTCCTTGGGGAATATCTAAGCCTAGGCCATTTGCTTGATCATGATTTGATTTATTTTTCAAAATAAATTGATATAAATTCACAAATAATAGTTTAAATTAATATTATTTTATAAGTGACAAACTAAATTTGTTTTCTTATGAACTTGAATCAAATCTTCATTTATTAAAACATTTTAATTTTACTCATCAGTTTAAATTTTAGTGCTAAATTTCACAACTAATGGTTTCATATTTGATTATATGATTTATTTAAAAAATTGTTTATTTATAGTTTTTTTTTCTATATTTCACACAATTTGAATATGAGTGGTAGGTTGGCAAAAAAAAAAAAAAACTATGAGTGGAAGGATTCATTCTAATGATTTTATTTTAACTAAATTTAATTTGAAAATATGATTTCATTTTTTTAATCTTAAGGACTAATAATTTTAATGAAGCTTTTAAAAAAAAATAAATAAACCTCAAATTTTAAATAAAATAAACATTATAATTATCTTTATATAATTATCTATTGGAACAAAAAAAATATAATGATACATTTATTAAATATGAGTTACGAAAATTTATTTGAGATAATATGGAGGTTAGCAAAAAGTATATGATATATGCATTACAATAATTTATTTTATTAAATATCACATAATGAAAAACAAATACATGAATATGTTAGGAAATAAGAAAACATCTAAAGTATAAAATGTAGATGGATCTTCTGAACATTATTTTATTTGTTGTGCGATTATTAGAATTGATATTCTTAATTCTCCATCACTAGTAAACCTGAAAGTTTTCTTATAGTCATCAAAAATTTTATTTTGCTTCGGAAAATAAAAGAATTAATATGTATAATCTAGTATGGTGTCGAAAATATAATTAAAAAAAAACAATGTTAGATATATGTCATACTTTTAAAAATAAATTTAGAATCAAATTTTTACAATGATGTTTTCTTTGATATTACCCATATAGAAATATAAAAAAATAGATACATGAATATAGTTGAAAAGGATGAGAGAATGACTTCTTATAAGATGATAATCTAAAATAGACAATGGATATTAGTCTTCAAAAAAATCAAAGAGAATGTAAGAGATATATATATCATATAATCTCTAAAATTAAAATTTATAAACTACGCTTATACAATTATATTTAATTTGATTTTTTAAAATCCATACAACAACAACAACCAACCAAAAAAATCTTAAAACTAAACCAAAATGAAAATTAAGATTTGAGATAAAGTAGAAGAGGATGAGAGAATGAGTGAATGAGTGAATGAGAGAATGAGAAAATGATTATTTATAGAATGATAAGTGATGGGAGTTGGGAGTTACAATTTTAATTTATTGTGTGTTGAATAAAATTGAGTGAAAAATATAGTTAATGCATAGATTTTATGATTTCAGTTTTATATTAAAGTGTGAGTTAATGTATATGATTAAATAGGTTATTTATTTGTGTTTTAATTGAAAATAATTTGTGAAAGTAAAGTTAATGCATAGATTTATGATTTCAGTTATATATTAAAGTATGAGTTAAATGTATATGATGATATGTGTTATTTATTTGTGTTTTAATTAAAAATATTATTTTTTCTTATTCTTATTGCCAAGTGGACTAATAAGGAGAAAGTGAAACCTTACTTTTATATATATGATGATAAAAGGTGCTTTAGAATGAAAACAAAACTAAGCTTTTTTAAGCTCATAGACAACGGTCTTTAAAAGCTAAAATACCAAACGAATCATAAAATTTTAAATAAAAGAGCCGTTTGAGACTTTAAAATAAAATCAGCCAAATATGGAAAGTTTTGTTGTCTTGTATCTTGAGAACTTAGGGAGGAACTAATGCATCTTTGAAATTCTCTGGATGTGAAAGAGAATCTTCAAAACACGCACAAATAAAGAGTGAAAGACCATTTTTGTTTTATTGCATTTGACTCCAAAAAGGGCAAGTTTGGTCTCTTTTGAATCCATATGATCAAGTGTGGTATGGTGCAGCTAGGATCATGTAGGAAAGCTTTAAAGAATCACTTAGAACACTTCCATTGCAAATGTCTAAAGAAGATACTTTGCACTAAAATAATTACAAAAAGTAAGAAAGAGAACAAAAAAAATGGTTCTAAAATAAAAACCCCTAATTTAAAAAGTGTCTTCATCAAGACACTTTGATTGAGTTTGTTATTATTTTTAAAAAATCCATAATATAATATTAGTATTTTATAATTAAATTTATGTTAAGACACCCATAAAAGTTATGAAATGGAGATGGTTTAAGCAATCCACTAAAAACTCTCATCCCACATACACAAACAAAAGATTATAAGGAGTTGCCTCTCTTAAGACCGAAGGATAATGCCTCTCAGGGTTCTTCAGCTATGAGCAGCATGTGATGAAGATGATTATGAAATTAAGGATTACATAAACAAAATCCCAGCAGAATATGAAACCCAATTTTTTCATTTTTTTCCAATGGAATTGAGTATTCTGCTGAGGATTTTGTTTATGAAATCTCCAACTACATTACTATAGATGCTTATCAAATTCCTTGAGAAATGTTATGTTGAATCCTAAAAAAAAAGTTCAGTGATGAAAATGAGAAAAAACAAATATTATGAGAATAACCATCCAAATAACACTTGAGATCAAAAAGAAACTCAATAAAAGATTTGAAAAAATGTTAGTGACAACTTGTATATAAATATGAAATACTCAAAAACGTTAAGAGATTTTTCTATCAACCAAAACTACACTGATATGGAATCAAATTGAATCCGATTGAGATAGAGAATCTGAGGAAAATTGAGAAATGATTTCTTTAATAGTCTATGAGGAAGCGAAATCGAGAAATAAATGCCGGAAGAAGAAGAAGAAAAGGAAATTTCACCAGATCTACGGTGTAGAACAACACTACGGCCTACGGGTGGACAAAACCGAGTATAAACTCAACCGTCTAAACCGAAACAGAATTTATTATAACCAGACGGTATAAAATTTTCTATACCAGATTATAATACTACACAATATACAAAAAATTGACTTGTGGCAATTATATTTGATTCTCTCAATTAAAACACACGAAATCAGAGAGTTTGCTTCACAGAAATAATCCTAATCCGCAAATTCAATAGAAAGGAAGTATATCACCCACTTAAATTCTAAAGACAATAACACAAACTCAAAGATAACACTTTGTAGAAAACTAGATTTCATTGAATGGAATGAAAAAACAGAAAAAATTCATAAAATGTGCTTTACATAAAAAAGAAGTTGAGTTTTTATAGGCTCATAGACAACGGTCATAAAAAGCTAAAATAAGAAAAGAATCTTAAAATTTAAAGAAAATAGCCGTTTGAGGCTTTAAGAGAAAATCATCAAAAAATGGAATGTTTTGTTGGCTCGTATCTTGAGAGCTATGAGAGGAAATAGCGCACCTTTGGAAGTCTCTAGATATAAAAGAGGGTCTTCAAAACACGCACAATCAAAGAGAGAAAGAGCCGTTATAGCTTGATTGCATTTGAGTCTAAAAAGGACAAGTTTGGTCTATTTTGAATCCATATGATCAAGTGTGGTGTGGTGCAAGTATCTAAAATAGATATTTTTCATTAAAATAATTAAAAAAAAAAAGTGGAAAAGAGAATAAAGAAACAGTTTTAAAAGAAGAACCCTTAAGAAATCCACTTGAAACTCTCATCCCACATGTCATCATCGAAATGGTTTAATTTTAATTTTAAAATTAAAATTTGATTAAATACTTGATATGTTTTAAAATAATAATATTTTAATGTTAAGATATTTTTTGGGATATCTAAAGGATGGAAGTTCTCTTATACACTAGTGAGGCTTCAAAACACGACAGTTTTGAGAAAGTAGTTGTTGAGTGTGAATATAGGTGTGTACACTCCCAAATAAAGCAAATGTAGATTTAACTTGCTGTTTTGCAACTCCAGCTTGTTGGGGTGAATATAGACGACTTCCTAAGTTAAAAGAGAACCCTCTAATCTTAGAAGGTCTCCAAGTCGTGGCTTCAGCTGATGGTAAGGTGGGTTCACAAGTTTTCTTATTTACACCCGGTTTTGGACCTCCATGGTAATCTCTTAAACTAGCTCGAACGAAGGATGAATTTCTTTGATCATTCTTCTTAGAATATTTGGTGTACGGATGCAAAAAAAGCCAAGATCCATTGGTTGAACAGAATCTCCATTTGGCAGCTCGCCTTGCTTGTAAACTAGTTCTTATAAGCCCCCACGTCCGTTTGGCAATTTGGTTTGTTGGTTATCTATTTCACCCGAACCATTATTCTTCATAGGATATATTCCTTGGGGAATATCTAAGCCTAGGCCATTTGCTTGATCATGATTTGATTTATTTTTCAAAATAAATTGATATAAATTCACAAATAATAGTTTAAATTAATATTATTTTATAAGTGACAAACTAAATTTGTTTTCTTATGAACTTGAATCAAATCTTCATTTATTAAAACATTTTAATTTTACTCATCAGTTTAAATTTTAGTGCTAAATTTCACAACTAATGGTTTCATATTTGAATATATGATTTATTTAAAAAATTGTTTATTTATAGTTTTTTTTTCTATATTTCACACAATTTGAATATGAGTGGTAGGTTGGCAAAAAAAAAAAAAAACTATGAGTGGAAGGATTCATTCTAATGATTTTATTTTAACTAAATTTAATTTGAAAATATGATTTCATTTTTTTAATCTTAAGGACTAATAATTTTAATGAAGCTTTTAAAAAAAAACAAATAAACCTCAAATTTTAAATAAAATAAACATTATAATTATCTTTATATAATTATCTATTGGAACAAAAAAAAATATAATAATACATTTATTAAATATGAGTTACGAAAATTTATTTGAGATAATATGGAGGTAAGAAAAAAGTATATGATATATGCATTACAATAATTTATTTTATTAAATATCACATAATGAAAAACAAATACATGAATGTGGATGTCGGATTCACACAACATCTAAAGTATAAAATGTAGATGGATCTTCTGAACATTATTTTATTTGTTGTCCGATTATTAGAATTGATATTCTTAATTGCTATCGTATTTCTTGCTCAAGAGGGAGATCCTTTTACATGGCCATTGGCCTCCATATTTATACATAGAGAAACGACATTAAAAATGAGTAATTAAGTACAATTATTCCTTCTTAAATGTGTCCGTTTTGATTCCTTGATTTTAATGCTCAACGTTTAAATTTGAGTTGACTCTGATCTTTATGGGCCTCGCCTTTCGGCCCAAATGTCCTTGGACCGACTTAACCATGACCTCGTCTCCGGACTCGTGTCGGGATGCAGTCACTTCGGACTCGTGTCGGGATGCAGTCATTCCAATTTGGATGACTTTAAATGCTTTAAATGACCAAAGATTGCGCTCGAGAATCTCTTTGATTTCCCGCCGAAAATCTCATTACTCCTTTAATTTCGGCACTAGCCATTTTTACCCGAGTGACATCTGTCATCATTATGACCGTATATTAATTATTTACTATTAAAGCGGGAAACCTTTCCACTTCCCCCACGATTCCCAAGGCGGTTTCACCATTATCACTTAACCTCCGTGAGGTAACTTCTTTCATCATTACTTCTTTTACTTTTGCATTTTTAGCCGAAATTTTTCTCTTCTCTTTCTTCGCCGACTTTTTCTTTGCCGGATTTTAAATTCCTCATCTTCTCCGATGACTTCTGACTCCGAAAGACCCGAGTCTCCGTCATTCGACGATAGGCGCCCTAGTAATGACGAATGCACTCGCCCTAATGATATTGCCGGTCCGCACTATAGATCCACTTGTACTCTTCAATCCCTCGAGTGATTGAGAGAGCTTTGCCGGATTCCGCCGGAAATTATGGCGGAAGCACAAATAGCTGCCCCCACAGAATCCCCAGAGAACCATCGCGATGGTTACTTCTGTGTGTACGAGATTTATTTCAAGGGTTGCGGATTAACCTTCCCGCTTCCCGAAGCCCTAGTTCGGTACTTGGCGGTTCTCGAAATCGCTCTTCCTCAATTGACCCCCAATCTTCTCCGAACCATACTTGGAATTATAACAGTAGCGGCGGAAGCCGGATACATTATAGGGGTCCCCGAGTTGAATGAACTTCTAAGCGTGAGAAGTTCATCGAAGAAGACAGGGTATTTCTCGGCATACCCTAATACTAACAGGAACGTCATTTCGCATCTTCCAAACAAGGATGAAAATTGGCATCACCCTTGGTTCCTGATTAAGAAAACCCCTGCTTCGATTGGAAGTCTATCAGATTTACTTCCATCGAAGTGGTCCGCGAAACCTGGTAGAAATTAGGTCGCATACATTCCTCCAATTTTATTATTCCTATTGATTAAACTTGTTATTTTCACTTCGCAGTTTTCGTCGCTCCGACCTTACCAACTGAAGAGTTCATTGGCTTCTTCAAAATAATCCTCGAAGGGGAAACCCTTTGGAATTCTTTCACTCTTGATCGGTTCATAGAAGCCAATCGAAAACTCAGGATGAGCCCTCCCAACCATCTTCATCGTCTTCCGCCTCCTCCCTCAACCCAGGGAATGTCAGCTCGGGCTCTCACTGCCCAGCGAAAAGTGATCTCCAAGCCGATGGCTGAGGCTTGCGACGAGAACAAGGCGTTCCTTGCGACCGCCATTGACAAAAAAGACTATAGCAAAACCTTATTGGTTGACGACGGTAGCACCGAAGGAGCCAGATCCGTCGCCGTTTTCAGATTGACACCTCGACGTGAACGTCACGATGACCGTCCTCCCCGGAGGTTTCAATCTCCTAACCGTGATTCTCATCTTTCTTCCCGGGATGACTTTAGCAACGAACCGCTCAAGGATTTAATTCGCAAAAAGAGGGACAGGTCATCCCGCAGTGGTTTTTCTCCGCGAAGAGAGAAGTCAAGGGCCCGGACTGACCGTTCTCCTCGATCGCCCCCTCCTGCTGAACCAATGGGTCCGCCCCGTCCTGTTGATATGTCTTCTTCTTCCCAACGTAGTGGTGAGAAGACGATCCTGGGTGCAGCTTCTCAGAAGGATAGTTCTGAGTCTCGAGATGATTCTCCGAAGACAAAGCCTGCTCTTGTTCCTCAGATCAAGTCGCTCTCAGGTATGACGATACACATGTATTCTTTTCATCATGTGGGGAGCACATATCGAACTATTCTTTCGCCTTTTATTTATTTTGAATTTCTAAAACCTTTCCTCTTTCGCTTTCGTAGCCATGGAGAAAGAAGGTAACGTTTTTCGGTGCTTCAAAACCCGGTCAGGTGCGATCCTGCCGGAATTCAACAAGTGGCGCTCTGCAATTCGTGAACGATACCTACTTCATGCTCATCATTCATCTCGGGTTAGTTCCGCTTCAATTTCTAACTTTACCGTCATTTTTCGAACCGATCCGTCATTCCGGGTTTATGTGTAATATCAGGCGAACGGCGAGCTCAATGACATAATTGAACATTACGAAGGGTTGGTCATTGGTCAGGAGAAAGAGATCGACACGTGGAAGGACAAGTTTTCTAATCTCGAGGTTGACCTCCGCTCTTCTACCGACTCCAAGCATGATTTGGAGGACAAGGTTGATGGTCTTTCGTCCGAGCTTGCGAAGATAAAGGGGGAGCTACAGGACCAGTACGACCAAAATTTCAAACTCCAGGGCGAGCTATCTGGTGTTCAGGGTAGACTTCATGAATCCGAATCAACCGCCGACACCCTGAACAACCAGCTTATTGAGCTTAACGCGAAGTACAAGGCGATTGCCAAATTGCGTGACTCCGAGTTAGCGAGGTTGGCATCAAAAGCCAGAAAGGAGGTTAAGGGACGCGGGATGGAGTTGATCCAATGGGCCATCCGATTCATGCAGACCGAGAAAGCTAGATCAGATTTGGAATCAGACATCAAGGAGCACGAGAGCAACCTGATCTTGTTGGATCAAATCCATGATACAGATTTCTCCGAGGAGCAAGAGAGGACCAAACTGTCGGCTAATCTTTCTGAAAAGCGGAGTCGCCTGGCAGCTCTTCCTACTTCGACCTTCAACCCGCAGGACTTCGAGGAATTCTTCACTGAATCGCCTCCTATAAGCGAATCGGGTCTAGACTGGGCAGGTAATGCTTGGCTCCTGACACTTACTACCTTTTTCTCACCTTACTTGTTTTTTTTTAAAAAAAAGTTGACTGGAACTGTCCTTCCCAGGTTCAAGTGAGGCGGAGGATGTCGTCCCACCCGAAGTACCTGCGGCACCGGCGGTTACTCTGGAGGATGGTTGTAATGTAGAGGGCGAACCAAGAGCTCCATCCGACCAAGCACCAGTCAAGGAGGTGAATGAAACTTCGGTTGCTGAGCCGGAGTTCGAGGTGGATATCACTCCGTAGTGGCTGCGTCCACTTTAAATTGGGGATTGTCCCATTTATTTTAAAACTTAATTTCGAACTTGTCTTTGCCTAAGGAGGCTTTATTATTTCTTTCGAACAAGATATTTGCCTGAGGAGGCTTTTAAACCTTTCTAGGTTATGACCCAAGGGGGTTTGGTTAAAATTATATGCGGGTTTGCAAAGTCCGCTTTTAACCTTTTGTGGCCTTGTGGTTATGCTTTTGAGATTTTTAGGCTGATCAGACCTTTCTCTTAAGAATGCGAGAACTGAGCTAGGCTTAAAGCGAGTTCCCCACTTCGGGTTTAGTCAACTCGAAAAATTTATTGGGCTTGGGCCTTAGAAACTTTTGTAGTTAATGCGACGGTTGCTCTTTCCCTTCTTATAAGTAAGGAAAACGGCTCGTCTTTAATGCAATAACTGCCTTTTCTCGATTTTCCAAAAATGGTTTAAACCACTCGGACACACTACCATTATTGGATTTATGGTTCCAAGACAAACCCTAAATCATTATAAATAAAGGCTTACCTACTTCTAAGCTTTATTAAACACGATTTTAGAATCTTACTTTAGAAATATTTCAAGAATGGAAAGCGAAAAAGTAGCCCCCGTTGATCCCGGCAGCCCACTTTTTTTGTCCGGCGATGGCTTTGAACCGGCCGGCGTTCTTTTCCCCCACGCCGTCTTTCACTTTCCTTCAAAGGAGAAGAAAGAGGCTTGCGATTTTATTGACAAGGTAAATATTTAAAGTTTTTGATTTAAAAACTTTTTGTTTCATCTTAATCATTCATCTTTATGCTAGGTTGCCGACAAGCACCGTCGCTTGTGTGAAGAGAGGCAACGGCTGGGCCTTAAAAGGCAAACACTCGAGGCTCGCATTGCTCGGGTGGAGAGGAAGGTACGGGCCTTGGAAAGTGATCCCTTTCAATGGGAATGGCGGAACTTTGACTCTGTCGCTGAGATCCCGAAGATGCTTCGGATGTATCTCCGCGCTAAAGGAGTCCCGGGTCCCGTGAACGCCCCCGTTTGCGCCGTTCCATCTGACAGCGAAGAAGAAGACGAAGAGGAGGTCAGCACCTGTCGGAAACGCGTTCGAGATCATCCCGAAGTGGATGCCAGGAACAAGGCGTCCACTTCGAAGACTAAATTGGCGATGAAGGAGCCTGTTCCTGAGCCTCTTCCATAAATGTTCTCTAACTTCTTCACTTATTTAAACTCGTAATGGGCTTCGGCCCCTTTTTATTTATGGAAACATTTGCAACTTTCCTTTCTTTTCAAATATTCTCGGAGATGCGTCTTTTAATGTAGGATCTGTTCGAGGTCATAAATCTCTCCGCGAATCACTCCATTCCTTGGATAGAATCCGCAGCTTGCTAGGGATATGGGGTTCCTATAAATTATAGTTTCAATTTCCCTTTAATCCTCACCATTCTTTTTATTTTTGTAGGTATGGAGTTCAATCTTCGCTGTTCAGAATCTATGCCCGACTTCTCCAGAATCGGAATTATAAACGAAGATGTTCCGAATGAGCCAAGCAGGCAGCTTCCTCCACTTCGCGGCTTCTTAAGATCTCAGATTCGAGCCCCATGTGCTTTGATCAGGGATCTCCGAATCAGAGACCAAGGGACAGCGACGGCGTTCATAGAGGCACTCGCGCTTCAACACCGGAAGTTTATGTTGGAAAAGAGGAGACTCCGGAAGAGGATTAACCGGATGCAACGCAGGCTTACTACGGTGTCAAGAGATCTTCACATCCTTGAATCTCACCTCGGAGAGTGGATTGAGCTTGGAATATCTGACTTTGCTCGAATTCCGGACTGCATGATGCCAATCCTCGATCTTGCTGGTCAAGGAGTTGAAGTGTTCTGCTCATCGACAAGATTTTCATAGTCCGAAGTGTACGATGAGCGACATCCCGTCTTTTGAATAAATGCTCTATTTCCAACCTCTTGTATGTTCGTATAGCCGAACCTTTATTTGCTTCACTTGTTCGCACAGTCGAACCTTTTTCCTTTAATAAAGAAATAAAATAAATTTTATTAATAGCTGAACTCGTTTCCGAGCTACCTACGTACCCATTTCGGGATCAAGCCACATCGTAGTTCATGTACATAAACAATGCATGTAGCTTTAAACATAAAACTTCTTTAGGTTGATCACATTCCAAGGTCGCATGACTGGATTGTCTTCTAAGTCTTTCAACCTATAAACACCGTTCCGAACCACTTCGGTAATAATGTAAGGTCCTTGCCAATTAATACCAAGTTTACCGGCACCTTCTTCTTTTTTGTTGTCAAAGACGCGCCTTAATATATAATCTCCCACGAAGAAAGGCCTACTTTTAACCTTAGAATTGTAATACCGGACTGCTGCCTGCTGGTAATTCTGGATCCGAATTAGAGCTTGATCACGCTTTTCATTTATGGTATCTAGTGAATCATTAAGCATTGCTGAATTTTCTTCCTCATTTAACGGTGCTTCTGTTCGGCGAAGTCCGGGCACATTGAGTTCAGCTGGTACTACCGCCTCCATGCCATAAACCAAAGAGAATGGAGTTTCTCCTGTAGGTCGCCTAGGGGTTGTACGATAGGCCCACAGGACGGGTTGGAGTTCTTCATACCATCCTCCCTTTAGATGACTTAAGCATTTCTTGAGATTGCTTAATATTGTCTTGTTCGCGGCTTCAGCTTGACCGTTTCCTTGCGGATATCGTGGAGTAGAATAACTAACTTTGATTCCCCAGTCCACACAAAAGGCATTAAACTCGTGTGAAATGAATTGCGGTCCATTATCAGTGACTATTTCGTATGGAACTCCATGTCGACATATAATGTTTTTCCAAATAAAGGTCTTCACCGCCGAATCCTTGATACCAACATACGCCTCAGCTTCAATCCATTTTGAAAAGTAGTCCGTAAGGACTAAAAGGTACTGTACACCTCGAGTTGATTTGTGCAATGGTCCAATGATGTCCATTGACCACCTCATAAACGGGTATGGGGCGGAAATGGAGGAGAATAATTCCGACGGTTGATGGATCAATGGTGCATGGAGTTGGCAGCGCTTGCATCTTTGGGCGAACTTAACACAATCTGTGATCATAGTGGGCCAATAATACCCCATTCTTTTAACTTTAAAAGCCATAGCTCTTCCTGATGAATGACTCCCACATAATCCTTCATGCACTTCGTTCATGACGATTTCGACTTCGGGCCCAAAAATGCATAATAGGTAAGGGTCACTGACACCTCGTCTATATAACGCATCCTTTGACAGACAAAATTTCGCGCTAACGATTTTCATTTTCCTGGCCTGCCATTTATTCTTTGGGAGCTCACCTATCATGATGTAGTACTTTATTGGCTCCCTCCAGTCAGCCCCCAGTCTTTAGCCGGAATTTGGTCAACTTTGTGAAATATTCGTAGCTCTGGCTCGGGATGCTCGTTTGGTTCAAGAACATCCTCCTCGATTAACGGCTCGGTTTCTAACATTGTTTCTGGAATCACCTCTTCAGCTAAGACAACAGGTTCCTTGTTAGATGTATTCGATCCCTTTGACTTCCTTCGTTTGTTGGGTGGCGGTTCGATATCTGGTTCGCCACGGTCGCGTGCCGCTGCTCGAGACCTTGTAACGACGAGGGTTTCTTTGCTGTCTTGAATGCTTCGCTCCGAAATGCATTCCACTAGAATAACTCTCTTTAACTCAGGATCTGATGTTGACGCCAACGCGGCAAGTGCATCCGCAGTTGTATTCTCTCCCCGAAGTATGCGGATTAATTCAAATTTCGAGAAATTTTTAGATAAATCCTTCACCACTTCGAGGTACGCTTCCATTCTTGAATCTTTGGCTTCATAGTCTCCATTAAATTGGTTAACTACTAATTGCGAATCGCAATAAGCCAATATTTCCTTAGCTCCAACTCCTTGTGCTAATCGAAGTCCGGCAATCAGGGCTTCGTATTCTGCCTCGTTGTTGGAGGCATTGAATAACAACCGGAATGATTGTTCTAGAATTTCTGATGTTGGAGATTCCAACTTGATTCCTACTCCGGATCTTTGCTTTGTTGAAGACCCGTCTACGTGTAATTTCCAAGTTTGGTTCTCTGGTTGCTCTATCGTTCCAGGTATTGGTAACTCGGTTAAGAAATCTGCTAAAACCTGAGCTTTCATACTGATTCGGCTTTTGAATTCTATATCGTACTCGCTTAACTCCACCGCCCATTTCGCCAAACGTCCGGACTGACTTGGACTATGAAGTATTGTTCGGAGTGGTTGGTTGGTTAATACTTCAACCGGATGGGATTGAAAATATGGGCGCAGCTTCCGAGCCGAAGTTACCACTGCGAGTGCAAGTTTTTCCATCATTGTGTATCTTGTTTCCGGATCCGTCATTGACTTGCTTACGTAGTAAATTGGTTTCTGCTCCCCACGGTCTTCCCGAACCAAGACTCCACTAACCGCGTGACTTGAAACCGACACGTACAAATAAAGTTTTTCATCCACTTCCGGTTTGGACAGTATAGGTGGAGTGGATAAGTATGCCTTAAGCTGCCCAAAAGCTTCTTCGCACTTCTCATCCCAAAGGAATCCTTTGTTCTCTTTTAGAATTTGGTAGAAAGGTAACGATTTATCTGTTGATCTCGAGATAAAACGATTCAGAGCCGCAATCCGCCCAGTCAACCGTTGTACTTCTTTGAAGTTTCTTGGAGATGGCATGTTTAGAAAGGCGTTAATTTGATTTGGATTGGCTTCAATCCCTCTTTCTGTCACGATATAGCCAAGAAATTCCCCGGATGGGACTCCAAATGTGCATTTCGCCGGGTTCAGCTTCATTTGATACTTATTGAGAATATCAAAGCATTCCTCTAAATGCTTAACGTGATCCTCTTTCTTTAACGATTTAACCAACATATCATCTATGTATACTTCCATTGTTTTCCCGAGATGATTATGGAACATCTTGTTAACCAACCGTTGATATGTTGCTCCTGCATTTTTCAAACCAAAAGGCATTACCTTGTACCAATAGATACCTCTATCAGTGATAAATGACTTTTTTTCTTGGTCTTCGAGGTTCATCATTATTTGATTATAACCCGAGAAGGCATCCATGAATGTTAACAGCTCGTTCCCAGCGGTGGACTCTACAAGTCGATCTATATGTGGGAGCGGGAAACTATCTTTGGGACATGCTTTATTGAGGTCTGTGAAGTCGATACAAACCCTATCCTTCCCATTCTTTTTCTTGACAACGACAGTGTTTGCTACCCATTCCGGATATTGCACTTCTCTTATGGACCCTATCTTCAAAAGTTTATCCACTTCGTCATTTACTATTTTCGCTCGCTCCACTCCAAGCTTTCTTCTTTTTTGTTTCACCGGTTTGAAGCTTGGATCCACATTTAGTTCATTACAAATTATACTTGGATTTATGCCAGGCATGTCCGCTGCTGACCATGCAAACGATGTTTTGTTTTTCCTTAAGAGTTCGATCAAAGCTTCTTTTATTTAGCCAGTCAAAGTTGCCCCGATTCAAATTTTCCGGTCCGGCTTGTCTTCTTCCAACACCACTTCGATTACTACATCATCTTTCTTTTGCTCGCTAGGAAATTTTGTTCTTAGTCCTTCTTTTGCGGGCTTCGTTAATTGCTATTGAATCTTCATACGGTGGCTAGCTAGATAACACGTCCGTGAAGCTTCTTGGTCTCCCCGAATTGTTTCTACTCCTCTTGACGTTGGAAATTTTATACATTGATGATATGTAGAGGGGACTGCTTTCATTTGATAAATCCAGGGAGTACCTAGGATGATGTTGTAAGCTGCGGGCTTATCGAAGACAACGAAGTCCACGATCTTCGATACTTTTTTGGCAAGGACCGGTAGCTTGATTGCCCGAGAGACATGGCTGATTCACTTGTGAATGCAACTAATGGAGACGGAGGCCCCCCTATATCTGCCCGACTAATTCCCATTCTTTCTAAAGTACTTAAAAAGATCAAATCGACCGAACTGCCTGTATCTATAAGGATCCTTGATACTTCGAAGTTGGCAACGTCAAGGGTAATGACTAGAGCATCATCATGAGGTCTTTCGAGGTACCGCGTTTCTTCTTCATTAAATGATATTGATGCACCTTGAAAATCGACTTCTTCGCTTAAGCTTGCTTTGAGTAGGATATTTCGTCTATGTTTCTTGATGGAACTTATCGAATCTCCGCAAAATTTGGAACCTCCTAGAATAACATTGATCTTACCCTTAGAATTCCTTGGTTCTTCCTCGTTGGTTAACCTTGGTCGTTTAGAATTTTGATCTTTGGAACTTTCCTTTGCTTCGTGGTATTCCTTCACAAAATCTTTTATATCGAATTTGGAAAGATCTCCACTAGCCCAAAGCTCTGCGAGGTGCCTTTTAAGAACGCTGCAATCCTTGGTTAAATGTCCGGTTACTTTATGAATGTCGCAATATAGACTTTCATCACGGACCCAAGTGTTTGATCTTCCTTTCCCTTGGAATTGCTTTCCGACGGTATTGTTGAAAGGTTGCGACCCAAATTTCCTTGGTCCTTTGCTCTCCCTAGGCTCGAACTTCTTGGTAGGGACGGTGATTGCCGGCTTTTATTGTTTATTTCTTTTGGCAAAACTTTCTTTTTCGTCCTCTACCTCCATCCAGTTGTTCGCGCGAAAGAGTGCATCCTGAATTGTGTCTGGTTTATGAAGTATTAAGTCTTCTTTAAACCTTGAATCATGTCGCAATCCTTTTCGTAGGGCAGATAAAGCTGATTGCTGCGAGATTCTTGGGAGCTTTGACAGCACTCCTTTGAATTTGGTGATGAAAACTCGAAGTGACTCATTAGATCCTTGCGACAAGTTCCAAAGATCGGCATCCGAAACGCTTTTATCCATAAGAATGGAGTATTGCTTTAAGAATACGGATGATAGTTCGTCGAAATTGCTGATCGAACCCGGCTCTAATTGGGTGAACCACATTAGAGCTTGGCCACATAGATTCTCCCGAAAAAAGCTTGCAGTAGCCTGCGTCCTCATCAGCTTCATCCAATTCGACTCTTCCAGCAGCGATCAGAAAAGCTGCGAGATAGCTTTTTGGATCCTCCAATCCGCTGTAAGGGTCCAACTTGAGTTTCCGGGAATCTTTGATCCTCAAACTTGCAATTCGCGAGATGAAAGGTGTTCGCCTAGCTTCTTCAATGACTCGATTGATGTCTGGCTCCGAACTTGTAGCTTGATGAAATTTTGATTTCATTTCTTTTAATTCCTGGCTAACCTTCCTCATGGTCTCGAACTGGTCGAGGTTCTCCTGCTCGTATTGAGCTGCAAGTTGTTCTTCATCTCCGAGCTGTGTCTCTTCTTCCAACGTCTGAACTACATTATTAGTAGCACCGGGAGTTGTTTGGTTGGTCCCGGACTTCTGGTGCGGGATCCGACACCAACAATGAATATGTTAGGAAATAAGAAAACATCTAAAGTATAAAATGTAGATGGATCTTCTGAACATTATTTTATTTGTTGTGCGATTATTAGAATTGATATTCTTAATTCTCCATCACTAGTAAACCTGAAAGTTTTGTTATAGTCATCAAAATTTTTATTTTGCTTCGGAAAATGAAAGAATTAATATGTATAATCTAGTATGGTGTCGAAAATATAATTAAAAAAAAAAATGTTAGATATATGTCATACTTTTAAAAATAAATTTAGAATCAAATTTTTACAATGATGTTTTCTTTGATATTACCCATATAGAAATATAAAAAAATAGATACATGAATATAGTTGAAAAGGATGAGAGAATGACTACTTATAAGATGATAATCTAAAATAGACAATGGATATTAGTCTTCAAAAAAATCAAAGAGAATGTAAGAGATATATATATCATATAATCTCTAAAATTAAAATTTATAAACTACGCTTATACAATTATATTTAATTTGATTTTTTAAAATCCATACAACAACAACAACCAACCAAAAAAATCTTAAAACTAAACCAAAATGAAAATTAAGATTTGAGATAAAGTAGAAGAGGATGAGAGAATGAGTGAATGAGTGAATGAGAGAATGAGAAAATGATTATTTATAGAATGATAAGTGATGGGAGTTGGGAGTTACAATTTTAATTTATTGTGTGTTGAATAAAATTGAGTGAAAAATATAGTTAATGCATAGATTTTATGATTTCAGTTTTATATTAAAGTGTGAGTTAATGTATATGATTAAATAGGTTATTTATTTGTGTTTTAATTGAAAATAATTTGTGAAAGTAAAGTTAATGCATAGATTTATGATTTCAGTTATATATTAAAGTATGAGTTAAATGTATATGATGATATGTGTTATTTATTTGTGTTTTAATTAAAAATATTACTTTTTCATATTCTTATTGCCAAGTGGACTAATAAGGAGAAAGTGAAACCTTACTTTTATATATATGATGATAAAAGGTGCTTTAGAATGAAAACAAAACTAAGCTTTTTTAGGCTCATAGACAACGGTCTTTAAAAGCTAAAATACCAAACGAATCATAAAATTTTAAATAAAAGAGCCGTTTGAGACTTTAAAATAAAATCAGCCAAATATGGAAAGTTTTGTTGTCTTGTATCTTGAGAACTTAGGGAGGAACTAATGCATCTTTGAAATTCTCTGGATGTGAAAGAGAATCTTCAAAACACGCACAAATAAAGAGTGAAAGACCATTTTTGTTTTATTGCATTTGACTCCAAAAAGGGCAAGTTTGGTCTCTTTTGAATCCATATGATCAAGTGTGGTATGGTGCAGCTAGGATCATGTAGGAAAGCTTTAAAGAATCACTTAGAACACTTCTAGTTGACCAATCCCAAACTTTCTTGTATACTTTGCACTAAAATAATTACAAAAAGTAAGAAAGAGAACAAAAAAAATGGTTCTAAAATAAAAACCCCTAATTTAAAAAGTGTCTTCATCAAGACACTTTGATTGAGTTTGTTATTATTTTTAAAAAATCCATAATATAATATTAGTATTTTATAATTAAATTTATGTTAAGACACCCATAAAAGTTATGAAATGGAGATGGTTTAAGCAATCCACTAAAAACTCTCATCCCACATACACAAACAAAAGATTATAAGGAGTTGCCTCTCTTAAGACCGAAGGATAATGCCTCTCAGGGTTCTTCAGCTATGAGCAGCATGTGATGAAGATGATTATGAAATTAAGGATTACATAAACAAAATCCCAGCAGAATATGAAACCCAATTTTTTCATTTTTTTCCAATGGAATTGAGTATTCTGCTGAGGATTTTGTTTATGAAATCTCCAACTACATTACTATAGATGCTTATCAAATTCCTTGAGAAATGTTATGTTGAATCCTAAAAAAAAAGTTCAGTGATGAAAATGAGAAAAAACAAATATTATGAGAATAACCATCCAAATAACACTTGAGATCAAAAAGAAACTCAATAAAAGATTTGAAAAAATGTTAGTGACAACTTGTATATAAATATGAAATACTCAAAAACGTTAAGAGATTTTTCTATCAACCAAAACTACACTGATATGGAATCAAATTGAATCCGATTGAGATAGAGAATCTGAGGAAAATTGAGAAATGATTTCTTTAATAGTCTATGAGGAGGCGAAATCGAGAAATAAATGCCGGAAGAAGAAGAAGAAAGGGCAATTTCACCAGATCTACGGTGTAGAACAACACTACGGCCTATGGGTGGACAAAACCGAGTATAAACTCAACCGTCTAAACCGAAACAGAATTTATTATAACCGGACGGTATAAAATTTTCTATACCAGATTATAATACTACACAATATACAAAAAATTAACTTGGGGCAATTATATTTGATTCTCTCAATTAAAACACACGAAATCAGAGAGTTTGCTTCACAGAAATAATCCTAATCCGCAAATTCAATAGAAAAGAAGTATATCACCCACTTAAATTCTAAAGACAATAACACAAACTCAAAGATAACACTTTGTAGAAAACTAGATTTCATTGAATGGAAAGAAAAAACAGAAAAAATTCATAAAATGTGCTTTACATAAAAAAGAAGTTGAGTTTTTATAGGCTCATAGACAACGGTCATAAAAAGCTAAAATAAGAAAAGAATCTTAAAATTTAAAGAAAATAGCCGTTTGAGGCTTTAAGAGAAAATCATCAAAATATGGAATGTTTTGTTGGCTCGTATCTTGAGAGCTATGAGAGGAAATAGCGCACCTTTGGAAGTCTCTAGATATAAAAGAGGGTCTTCAAAACACGCACAATCAAAGAGAGAAAGAGCCGTTATAGCTTGATTGCATTTGAGTCTAAAAAGGACAAGTTTGGTCTATTTTGAATCCATATGATCAAGTGTGGTGTGGTGCAAGTATCTAAACTAGATATTTTTCATTAAAATAATAAAAAAAAAAAGTGGAAAAGAGAATAAAGAAACAGTTTTAAAAGAAGAACCCTTAAGAAATCCACTTGAAACTCTCATCCCACATGTCATCATCGAAATGGTTTAATTTTAATTTTAAAATTAAAATTTGATTAAATACTTGATATGTTTTAAAATAATAATATTTTAATGTTAAGATATTTTTGGGATATCTAAAGGATGGAAGTTCTCTTATACACTAGTGAGGCTTCAAAACACGACAGTTTTGAGAAAGTAGTTGTTGAGTGTGAATATAGGTGTGTATACTCCCAAATAAAGCAAATGTAGATTTAACTTGCTGTTTTACAACTCCAGCTTGTTGGGGTGAATATAGACGACTTCCTATGTTAAGAGAGAACCCTCTAATCTTAGAAGGTCTCCAAGTCGTGGCTTCAGCTGATGATAAGGTGGGTTCACAAGTTTTCTTATTTACACCCGGTTTTGGACCTCCATGGTAATCTCTTAAACTAGCTCGAACGAAGGATGAATTTCTTTGATCATTCTTCTTAGAATATTTGGTGTACGGATGCAAAAAAAGCCAAGATCCATTGGTTGAACAGAATCTCCATTTGGCAGCTCGCCTTGCTTGTAAACTAGTCCTTATAAGCCCCCACGTCCATTTGGCAATTTGGTTTGTTGGTTAACTATTTCACCCGAACCATTATTCTTCATAGGATATATTCCTTGGGGAATATCTAAGCCTAGGCCATTTGCTTGATCATGATTTGATTTATTTTTCAAAATAAATTGATATAAATTCACAAATAATAGTTTAAATTAATATTATTTTATAAGTGACAAACTAAATTTGTTTTCTTATGAACTTGAATCAAATCTTCATTTATTAAAACATTTTAATTTTACTCATCAGTTTAAATTTTAGTGCTAAATTTCACAACTAATGGTTTCATGTTTGATTATATGATTTATTTAAAAATTGTTTATTTATAGTTTTTTTTTCTATATTTCACACAATTTGAATATGAGTGGTAGGTTGGCAAAAAAAAAAAAAACTATGAGTGGAAGGATTCATTCTAATGATTTTATTTTAACTAAATTTAATTTGAAAATATGATTTCATTTTTTTAATCTTAAGGACTAATAATTTTAATGAAGCTTTTAAAAAAAAACAAATAAACCTCAAATTTTAAATAAAATAAACATTATAATTATCTTTATATAATTATCTATTGGAACAAAAAAAATATAATGATACATTTATTAAATATGAGTTACGAATATTTATTTGAGATAATATGGAGGTAAGAAAAAAGTATATGATATATGCATTACAATAATTTATTTTATTAAATATCACATAATGAAAAACAAATACATGAATATGTTAGGAAATAAGAAAACATCTAAACTATAAAATGTAGATGGATCTTCTGAACATTATTTTATTTGTTGTGCGATTATTAGAATTGATATTCTTAATTCTCCATCACTAATAAACCTGAAAGTTTTCTTATAGTCATCAAAATTTTTATTTTGCTTCGGAAAATTAAAGAATTAATATGTATAATCTAGTATGGTGTCGAAAATATAAAAAAAAAAAAACAATGTTAGATATATGTCATAGTTTTAAAAATAAATTTAGAATCAAATTTTTACAATGATGTTTTCTTTGATATTACCCATATAGAAATATAAAAAAATAGATACATGAATATAGTTGAAAAGGATGAGAGAATGACTACTTATAAGATGATAATCTAAAATAGACAATGGATATTAGTCTTTAAAAAAATCAAAGAGAATGTAAGAGATATACATATATATCATATAATCTCTAAAATTAAAATTTATAAACTACGCTTATACAATTATATTTAATTTGATTTTTTAAAATCCATACAACAACAACAACCAACCAAAAAAATCTTAAAACTAAACCAAAATGAAAATTAAGATTTGAGATAAAGTAGAAGAGGATGAGAGAATGAGTGAATGAGTGAATGAGAGAATCAGAAAATGATTATTTATAGAATGATAAGTGATTGGAGTTGGGAGTTACAATTTTAATTTATTGTGTGTTGAATAAAATTGAGTGAAAAATATAGTTAATGCATAGATTTTATGATATCAGTTTTATATTAAAGTGTGAGTTAATGTATATGATTAAATAGGTTATTTATTTGTGTTTTAATTGAAAATAATTTTTGAAAGTAAAGTTAATGCATAGATTTATGATTTCAGTTATATATTAAAGTATGAGTTAAATGTATATGATGATATGTGTTATTTATTTGTGTTTTAATTAAAAATATTATTTTTTCATATTCTTATTGCCAAGTGGACTAATAAGGAGAAAGTGAAACCTTACTTTTATATATATGATGATAAAAGTTGCTTTAGAATGAAAACAAAACTAAACTTTTTTAGGCTCATAGACAACGGTCTTTAAAAGCTAAAATACCAAACGAATCATAAAATTTTAAATAAAAGAGCCGTTTGAGACTTTAAAATAAAATCAGCCAAATATGGAAAGTTTTGTTGTCTTGTATCTTGAGAACTTAGGGAGGAACTAATGCATCTTTGAAATTCTCTGGATGTGAAAGAGAATCTTCAAAACACGCACAAATAAAGAGTGAAAGACCATTTTTGTTTTATTGCATTTGACTCCAAAAAGGGCAAGTTTGGTCTCTTTTGAATCCATATGATCAAGTGTGGTATGGTGCAGCTAGGATCATGTAGGAAAGCTTTAAATAATCACTTAGAACACTTCCATTGCAAATGTCTAAAGAAGATACTTTGCACTAAAATAATTACAAAAAGTAAGAAAGAGAACAAAAAAAATGGTTCTAAAATAAAAACCCCTAATTTAAAAAGTGTCTTCATCAAGACACTTTGATTGAGTTTGTTATTATTTTTAAAAAATCCATAATATTATATTAGTAATTTATAATTAAATTTATGTTAAGACACCCATAAAAGTTATGAAATGGAGATGGTCTAAGCAATCCACTAGAAACTCTCATCCCACATACACAAACAAAAGATTATAAGGCGTTGCCTCTCTTAAGACCGAAGGATAATGCCTCTCAGGGTTCTTCAGCTATGAGCAGCATGTGATGAAGATGATTATGAAATTAAGGATTACATAAACAAAATCCCAGCAGAATATGAAACCCAATTTTTTCATTTTTTTTCCAATGGAATTGAGTATTTTGCTGAGGATTTTGTTTATGAAATCTCCAACTACATTACTAAAGGTGCGTATCAAATTCCTTGATAAATGTTATGTTGAATCCTAAAAAAAAAGTTCAATGATGAAAATGAGAAAAAACAAATATTATGAGAATAACCATCCAAATAACACTTGATATCCAAAAGAAACTCAATAAAATATGTTGAAAAAATGTTAGTGACAACTTGTATATAAATATGAAATACTCAAAAACGTTAAGAGATTTTTCTATCAACCAAAACTACACTGATATGGAATCAAATTGAATCCGATTGAGATAGAGAATCTGAGGAAAATTGAGAGATGATTTCTTTAATAGTCTATGAGGAGGCGAAATCGAGAAATAAATGCCGGAAGAAGAAGAAGAAAGGGCAATTTCACCAGATCTACGGTGTAGAACAACACTACGGCCTATGGGTGGACAAAACCGAGTATAAACTCAACCGTCTAAACCGAAACAGAATTTATTATAACCGGACGGTATAAAATTTTCTATACCAGATTATAATACTACACAATATACAAAAAATTAACTTGGGGCAATTATATTTGATTCTCTCAATTAAAACACACGAAATCAGAGAGTTTGCTTCACAGAAATAATCCTAATCCGCAAATTCAATAGAAAAGAAGTATATCACCCACTTAAATTCTAAAGACAATAACACAAACTCAAAGATAACACTTTGTAGAAAACTAGATTTCATTGAATGGAAAGAAAAAACAGAAAAAATTCATAAAATGTGCTTTACATAAAAAAGAAGTTGAGTTTTTATAGGCTCATAGACAACGGTCATAAAAAGCTAAAATAAGAAAAGAATCTTAAAATTTAAAGAAAATAGCCGTTTGAGGCTTTAAGAGAAAATCATCAAAATATGGAATGTTTTGTTGGCTCGTATCTTGAGAGAGAGGAAATAGCGCACCTTTGGAAGTCTCTAGATATAAAAGAGGGTCTTCAAAACACGAACAATCAAAGAGAGAAAGAGCCGTTATAGCTTGATTGCATTTGAGTCTAAAAAGGACAAGTTTGGTCTATTTTGAATCCATATGATTAAGTGTGGTGTGGTGCAAGTATCTAAACTAGATATATTTCATTAAAATAATTAAAAAAAAATTGGAAAAGAGAATAAAGAAACAGTTTTAAAAGAAGAACCCTTAAGAAATCCACTTGAAACTCTCATCCCACATGTCATCATCGAAATGGTTTAATTTTAATTTTAAAATTAAAATTTGATTAAATACTTGATATGTTTTAAAATAATAATATTTTAATGTTAAGATATTTTTTGGGATATCTAAAGGATGGAAGTTCTCTTATACACTAGTGAGGCTTCAAAACACGACAGTTTTGAGAAAGTAGTTGTTGAGTGTGAATATATGTGTGTACACTCCCAAATAAAGCAAATGTAGATTTAACTTGCTGTTTTACAACTCCAGCTTGTTGGGGTGAATATAGACGACTTCCTAAGTTAAAAGAGAACCCTCTAATCTTAGAAGGTCTCCAAGTCGTGGCTTCAGCTGATGATAAGGTGGGTTCACAAGTTTTCTTATTTACACCCGGTTTTGGACCTCCATGGTAATCTCTTAAACTAGCTCGAACGAAGGATGAATTTCTTTGATCATTCTTCTTAGAATATTTGGTGTACGGATGCAAAAAAAGCCAAGATCCATTGGTTGAACAGAATCTCCATTTGGCAGCTCGCCTTGCTTGTAAACTAGTCCTTATAAGCCCCCACGTCCATTTGGCAATTTGGTTTGTTGGTTAACTATTTCACCCGAACCATTATTCTTCATAGGATATATTCCTTGGGGAATATCTAAGCCTAGGCCATTTGCTTGATCATGATTTGATTTATTTTTCAAAATAAATTGATATAAATTCACAAATAATAGTTTAAATTAATATTATTTTATAAGTGACAAACTAAATTTGTTTTCTTATGAACTTGAATCAAATCTTCATTTATTAAAACATTTTAATTTTACTCATCAGTTTAAATTTTAGTGCTAAATTTCACAACTAATGGTTTCATGTTTGATTATATGATTTATTTAAAAATTGTTTATTTATAGTTTTTTTTTCTATATTTCACACAATTTGAATATGAGTGGTAGGTTGGCAAAAAAAAAAAAAACTATGAGTGGAAGGATTCATTCTAATGATTTTATTTTAACTAAATTTAATTTGAAAATATGATTTCATTTTTTTAATCTTAAGGACTAATAATTTTAATGAAGCTTTAAAAAAAAAAATAAATAAACCTCAAATTTTAAATAAAATAAACATTATAATTATCTTTATATAATTATCTATTGGAACAAAAAAAATATAATGATACATTTATTAAATATGAGTTACGAAAATTTATTTGAGATAATATGGAGGTTAGCAAAAAGTATATGATATATGCATTACAATAATTTATTTTATTAAATATCACATAATGAAAAACAAATACATGAATATGTTAGGAAATAAGAAAATATCTAAAGTATAAAATGTAGATGGATCTTCTGAACATTATTTTATTTGTTGTGCGATTATTAGAATTGATATTCTTAATTCTCCATCACTAATAAACCTGAAAGTTTTCTTATAGTCATCAAAATTTTTATTTTGCTTCGGAAAATTAAAGAATTAATATGTATAATCTAGTATGGTGTCGAAAATATAAAAAAAAAAAAACAATGTTAGATATATGTCATAGTTTTAAAAATAAATTTAGAATCAAATTTTTACAATGATGTTTTCTTTGATATTACCCATATAGAAATATAAAAAAATAGATACATGAATATAGTTGAAAAGGATGAGAGAATGACTACTTATAAGATGATAATCTAAAATAGACAATGGATATTAGTCTTTAAAAAAATCAAAGAGAATGTAAGAGATATACATATATATCATATAATCTCTAAAATTAAAATTTATAAACTACGCTTATACAATTATATTTAATTTGATTTTTTAAAATCCATACAACAACAACAACCAACCAAAAAAATCTTAAAACTAAACCAAAATGAAAATTAAGATTTGAGATAAAGTAGAAGAGGATGAGAGAATGAGTGAATGAGTGAATGAGAGAATGAGAAAATGATTATTTATAGAATGATAAGTGATGGGAGTTGGGAGTTACAATTTTAATTTATTGTGTGTTGAATAAAATTGAGTGAAAAATATAGTTAATGCATAGATTTTATAATTTCAGTTTTATATTACAGTGTGAGTTACTGTATATGATTACATAGGTCATCTATTCGTGTCTTACTCTGACCATAATTTTTGAAAGTACAGTTAATGCCTAGATTTATGAATTCAGTTATATCTTACCGTATGAATCACCTGTCTATGATGATATGTGTCAATTATTTGTGTTTTAATTAAAAATATTATTTTTTCATATTCTTATTGCCAAGTGGACTAATAAGGAGAAACTGAAACCTTACTTTTATATATATGATGATAAAAGGTGCTTTAGAATGAAAACAAAACTAAGCTTTTTTAGGCTCATAGACAACGGTCTTTAAAAGCTAAAATACCAAACGAATCATAAAATTTTAAATATAAGAGCCGTTTGAGACTTTAAAATAAAATCAGCCAAATATGGAAAGTTTTGTTGTCTTGTATCTTGAGAACTTAGGGAGGAACTAATGCATCTTTGAAATTCTCTGGATGTGAAAGAGAATCTTCAAAACACGCACAAATAAAGAGTCAAAGACCATTTTTGTTTTATTGCATTTGACTCCAAAAAGGGCAAGTTTGGTCTCTTTTGAATCCATATGATCAAGTGTGGTATGGTGCAGCTATGATCATGTAGGAAAGCTTTAAAGAATCACTTAGAACACTTCCATTGCAAATGTCTAAAGAAGATACTTTGCACTAAAATAATTACAAAAAGTAAGAAAGAGAACAAAAAAAATGGTTCTAAAATAAAAACCCCTAATTTAAAAAGTGTCTTCATCAAGACACTTTGATTGAGTTTGTTATTATTTTTAAAAAATCCATAATATAATATTAGTATTTTATAATTAAATTTATGTTAAGACACCCATAAAAGTTATGAAATGGAGATGGTCTAAGCAATCCACTAGAAACTCTCATCCCACATACACAAACAAAGGATTATAAGGAGTTGCCTCTCTTAAGACCGAAGGATAATGCCTCTCAGGGTTCTTCAGCTATGAGCAGCATGTGATGAAGATGATTATGAAATTAAGTATTACATAAACAAAATCCCAGCAGAATATGAAACCCAATTTTTCCATTTTTTTCCAATGGAATTGAGTATTCTGCTGAGGATTTTGTTTATGAAATCTCCAACTACATTACTATAGATGCGTATCAAATTCCTTGAGAAATGTTATGTTGAATCCTAAAAAAAAAGTTCAGTGATGAAAATGAGAAAAAACAAATATTATGAGAATAACCATCCAAATAACACTTGAGATCCAAAAGAAACTCAATAAAAGATTTGAAAAAATGTTAGTGACAACTTGTATATAAATATGAAATACTCAAAAACGTTAAGAGATTTTTCTATCAACCAAAACTACACTGATATGGAATCAAATTGAATCCGATTGAGATAGAGAATCTGAGGAAAATTGAGAGATGATTTCTTTAATAGTCTATGAGGAGGCGAAATCGAGAAATAAATGCCGGAAGAAGAAGAAGAAAGGGCAATTTCACCAGATCTACGGTGTAGAACAACACTACGGCCTATGGGTGGACAAAACCGAGTATAAACTCAACCGTCTAAACCGAAACAGAATTTATTATAACCGGACGGTATAAAATTTTCTATACCAGATTATAATACTACACAATATACAAAAAATTAACTTGCGGCAATTATATTTGATTCTCTCAATTAAAACACACGAAATCAGAGAGTTTGCTTCACAGAAATAATCCTAATCCGCAAATTCAATAGAAAGGAAGTATATCACCCACTTAAATTCTAAAGACAATAACACAAACTCAAAGATAACACTTTGTAGAAAACTAGATTTCATTGAATGGAATGAAAAAACAGAAAAAATTCATAAAATGTGCTTTACATAAAAAAGAAGTTGAGTTTTTATAGGCTCATAGACAACGGTCATAAAAAGCTAAAATAAGAAAAGAATCTTAAAATTTAAAGAAAATAGCCGTTTGAGGCTTTAAGAGAAAATCATCAAAAAATGGAATGTTTTGTTGGCTCGTATCTTGAGAGCTATGAGAGGAAATAGCGCACCTTTGGAAGTCTCTAGATATAAAAGAGGGTTTTCAAAACACGCACAATCAAAGAGAGAAAGAGCCGTTATAGCTTGATTGCATTTGAGTCTAAAAAAGGACAAGTTTGGTCTATTTTGAATCCATATGATCAAGTGTGGTGTGGTGCAAGTATCTAAACTAGATATTTTGCATTAAAATAATTAAAAAAAAGTGGAAAAGACAATAAAGAAACAGTTTTAAAAGAAGAACCCTTACGAAATCCACTTGAAACTCTCATCCCACATGTCATCATCGAAATGGTTTAATTTTAATTTTAAAATCAAAATTTGATTAAATACTTGATATATTTTAAAATAATAATATTTTAATGTTAAGATATTTTTTGGGATATCTAAAGGATGGAAGTTCTCTTATACACTAGTGAGGCTTCAAAACACGACAGTTTTGAGAAAGTAGTTGTTGAGTGTGAATATAGGTGTGTACACTCCCAAATAAAGCAAATGTAGATTTAACTTGCTGTTTTGCAACTCCAGCTTGTTGGGGTGAATATAGACGACTTCCTAAGTTAAAAGAGAAACCTCTAATCTTAAAAGGTCTCCAAGTCGTGGCTTCAGCTGATGATAAGGTGGGTTCACAAGTTTTCTTATTTACACCCGGTTTTGGACCTCCATGGTAATCTCTTAAACTAGCTCGAACGAAGGATGAATTTCTTTGATCATTCTTCTTAGAATATTTGGTGTACGGATGCAAAAAAAGCCAAGATCCATTGGTTGAACAGAATCTCCATTTGGCAGCTCGCCTTGCTTGTAAACTAGTCCTTATAAGCCCCCACGTCCGTTTGGCAATTTGGTTTGTTGGTTAACTATTTCACCCGAACCATTATTCTTCATAGGATATATTCCTTGGGGAATATCTAAGCCTAGGCCATTTGCTTGATCATGATTTGATTTATTTTTCAAAATAAATTGATATAAATTCACAAATAATAGTTTAAATTAATATTATTTTATAAGTGACAAACTAAATTTGTTTTCTTATGAACTTGAATCAAATCTTCATTTATTAAAACATTTTAATTTTACTCATCAGTTTAAATTTTAGTGCTAAATTTCACAACTAATGGTTTCATATTTGATTATATGATTTATTTAAAAAATTGTTTATTTATAGTTTTTTTTTCTATATTTCACACAATTTGAATATGAGTGGTAGGTTGGCAAAAAAAAAAAAAAACTATGAGTGGAAGGATTCATTCTAATGATTTTATTTTAACTAAATTTAATTTGAAAATATGATTTCATTTTTTTAATCTTAAGGACTAATAATTTTAATGAAGCTTTTAAAAAAAAATAAATAAACCTCAAATTTTAAATAAAATAAACATTATAATTATATTTATATAATTATCTATTGGAACAAAAAAAATATAATGATACATTTATTAAATATGAGTTACGAAAATTTATTTGAGATAATATGGAGGTTAGAAAAAAGTATATGATATATGCATTACAATAATTTATTTTATTAAATATCACATAATGAAAAACAAATACATGAATATGTTAGGAAATAAGAAAACATCTAAAGTATAAAATGTAGATGGATCTTCAAGATTATTTTATTTGTTGTGCGATTATTAGAATTGATATTCTTAATTCTCCATCACTAGTAAACCTGAAAGTTTTGTTATAGTCATCAAAATTTTTATTTTGCTTCGGAAAATTAAAGAATTAATATGTATAATCTAGTATGGTGTCGAAAATATAATAAAAAAAAACAATGTTAGATATATGTCATAATTTTAAAAATAAATTTAGAATCAAATTTTTACAATGATGTTTTCTTTGATATTACCCATATAGAAATATAAAAAAATAGATACATGAATGTAGCTTTGCACAAAAAAAAAAAAAAAAAAAAAAGATACATGAATATAGTTGAAAAGGATCAGAGAATGACTACTTATAAGATGATAATCTAAAATAGACAATGGATATTAGTCTTCAAAAAAATCAAAGAGAATGTAAGAGATATACATATATATCATATAATCTCTAAAATTAAAATTTATAAACTACGCTTATACAATTATATTTAATTTGATTTTTTAAAATCCATACAACAACAACAACCAACCAAAAAAATCTTAAAACTAAACCAAAATGAAAATTAAGATTTGAGATAAAGTAGAAGAGGATGAGAGAATGAGTGAATGAGTGAATGAGAGAATCAGAAAATGATTATTTATAGAATGATAAGTGATTGGAGTTGGGAGTTACAATTTTAATTTATTGTGTGTTGAATAAAATTGAGTGAAAAATATAGTTAATGCATAGATTTTATGATATCAGTTTTATATTAAAGTGTGAGTTAATGTATATGATTAAATAGGTTATTTATTTGTGTTTTAATTGAAAATAATTTGTGAAAGTAAAGTTAATGCATAGATTTATGATTTCAGTTATATATTAAAGTATGAGTTAAATGTATATGATGATATGTGTTATTTATTTGTGTTTTAATTAAAAATATTATTTTTTCATATTCTTATTGCCAAGTGGACTAATAAGGAGAAACTGAAACCTTACTTTTATATATATGATGATAAAAGGTGCTTTAGAATGAAAACAAAACTAAGCTTTTTTAGGCTCATAGACAACGGTCTTTAAAAGCTAAAATTTATTTTTCAAAATAAATTGATATAAATTCACAAATAATAGTTTAAATTAATATTATTTTATAAGTGACAAACTAAATTTGTTGTCTTGTATCTTGAGAACTTAGGGAGGAACTAATGCATCTTTGAAATTCTCTTGATGTGAAAGAGAATCTTCAAAACACGCACAAATAAAGAGTGAAAGACCATTTTTGTTTTATTGCATTTGACTCCAAAAAGGGCAAGTTTGGTCTCTTTTGAATCCATATGATCAAGTGTGGTATGGTGCAGCTAGGATCATGTAGGAAAGCTTTAAAGAATCTCTTAGAACACTTCCATTGCAAATGTATAAAGAAGATACTTTGCACTAAAATAATTACAAAAAGTAAGAAAGAGAACAAAAAAAATGGTTCTAAAATAAAAACCCCTAATTTAAAAAGTGTCTTCATCAAGACACTTTGATTGAGTTTGTTATTATTTTTAAAAAATCCATAATATAATATTAGTATTTTATAATTAAATTTATGTTAAGACACCCATAAAAGTTATGAAATGGAGATGGTCTAAGCAATCCACTAGAAACTCTCATCCCACATACACAAACTGATGCAAGAATTGGAGCTAATCCAACTTTAGATCACTTGATGATCAAGAGTTCCAAGCTTGCCACGCGGAAGGTGGGATGATGAAGGTGGTGATCTGACACGCTGGCGATCGCTTCTCTCGTGTGGGATCGATTCAAGGGGAATTGATGGATAGAAGGGTGATTGACTCGCTCAATCAGTGGGGTAATCGACTCACTCGATCAATGAACGAATGAAGGATGTTGAATCACTCAACAAACTTAATCCGCAGAATCCTGAAGTACTTGGTGACTCACTCACAAAGAACTACAGAACAATGACAAGACTCAAACTTTGACAAGTAGAAAACGTTTCTACTAGGATCGGACCCGCAGTCCACCGCGGGAGAATATTGATTTACATACGTTGATTTTAATATTGTGCGTGTTTTTAGTAGAACAAATCGTGTAGTGTACTTATAAATATTCCTAATAACAAATTGTAAAGAAAATATTAAATTGTTTATAATTAAACTAATCATATTAATTATGATTTACAAAATGGAATTTTCTGTTTTAGAATTCAAAAATTAGACGAATCATGGGAATTAAAGCAGTCAAAATAGGTCAAAAACCGCGGGTCGAGCCCAAATCATCTCACTATTGAGCAGATTTGGGAAAATATATTAAACCCGCAAATAAGCAGGCCACATGGATTGGCGGATCAACCCGCATGATAGTATTATTGATAAAAATATAATTTATTCAACATGTGGTAGTTTAAAAAACTTTTAATAAATGAAATTATAATATTTATAAATATAATGATATATAAGATTATAATCTCTAAATTTTTTCTAATTTATTTATTTTAGTAGAATTTTAAATTTTGGTTAATCTAAAATTATTTAAACAAAATCCACGGATAACCCCGCAAATCAGCATACATTCGCGCGACGGGTTTGTATTTCATATATGCTACCCGCTGGTCGTGCGGACAGACTAACTACATGCCAAAATATATTTTGCCTATTGCAAAACAGGCTTAACGGGATGAATCAACTCGTTTTGACAGCTAATGGAAATATTATTTAGTCATACAACACAATGGAGTTTGGACATAGGAATAATAGAATATATATCTTATTTGTTAGACGAGAGATTGAAAGGTGAAACATAATGATTAAAAAATAATTAATATTTTTCATGATTCACAAAATTTAATAAATATTTATCATCTTGTTGAATAATTCTAAAAATTATATTCAAGAAATCTTTATAATTTGAAAATTAAACTTCTTTGGAAAGCTATAAGTATGAAAATACCATAATTTTGATTTAATCTAATTAAATTAAAATTAGTTACATAGATTTCATATCTATTTAATTTACATGACCAAAATAAAAAAAAAATATATTTAATTTATAAAATAGATGGGTTAGTTGTGATAAATTTTCTAGAAATCTCTAGAAGCAAGTAAGATATCTTTTAATTAATGATAACTGGCTAAAATAAGCAAAATTAATGAGAAAAACGTTGATTATTATGGAATTAGTTCCAAAAGTATATGAACAAATATATTATACGTAATTAATGTATAATATTGTTCGGAATATGATTTTATAATTAGTTACCATAAGTACAATCAAATTTTATTTGATTTCCATAAACATTTGATTTTAGTTAGATTTTTCATTATTAATTCGAATTTATATTCCAAAATATTTTCAAAGATCCGATTTCAGAATTTCGGGTTAATTTTTTGATTTTGACCCGACCCATTTACATTTGTACTTCTCTTTTAATAGTATAGAGATTACTCATTTGGAGCATCCACAGTTCAAGTACTTCTTCCATATGCATACGCGGGTTCAAATCACAAGTTGATGGGAATGTGGATGCTTCTTCTACGCACTGCTTGTCTTGATAAGAAGAAGGAATGTTGGTTTATTGTCAACGGTGTACCAATCCGCTATTCTATCCAAGAATTTGCACTCATTTCTGGTTTGTTCTGTCATTCTTATCCAAAAAACTATGAAGCAATTGGCAGCGATAGGTTCTCTGGAAAACATTTTGGTACAACCGGAACAGTTACATATGCAAGAGTGAAGGAAAAATTACTCTCGATGAAGAGATCTAACCCTGACCGTTTGAAGATGGCTGTCCTATATCTCTTATGTAGTGTGATCGTCGAGAAGAGAAAAACTGGACCACAAGCAGAACCTGTGGAAGACTTGTTTCTTACAGCCGTGGAAGATCTAGAATGGTGTAAAACGTTCCCATGGGGCCGATTTGCATTTGAACATAATATGAAAGATATTTTTCATCTCCTGGACCACTTTGATGGAGGATTGGGCGCACAATGGGTGTTTCCTAGCTTCGTGATGCCTTTGGAGGTATGTAATTTTAATATGGATTTTCTTATTATGAATGGGTACAACTGGGAAACTTGGTATAACTATAGTTTGAATGTATTGGTATTGTTTGTAGATTCTAGCATTTGAGGCCATCCCAAATCTAATGAACCAATTCAGAGAACATGTTGTATCAGCAGATCCTGAGTGCCCTAGGATGTGTAAGATGAAGTTCAAACCTAGTAGTATGAAAGATTTTCCTATGTCGGAGTTGTATGATTCTCTTGGTACAACAAAGGTTAGAGATTCTGAAATTTCTGTTATTTTTAATATCCATATGAAATTGAGAGTACAGAATTGAATGGTGTTTTTTTTTATGTGTGTTCATAGGAAATTGAGAGTATCATGCTTCCTAATCCTTCTGAAAATGAACTTTTGCGTCGAATAATGGATAATGAGGATGGATCAGATGATTTTGATGATGTGATTGTTAATGGTTGGACAAGGCGTATATTTAAGGTTCACAAGCAAGTTTGTTTTGAGGAGCTTCATAATATAGATGTTGGTAACCGTGTTATGGAGGAAAGTCAAGAGAATGCAGTTGTGGCTGGGGTGAGAGTTAGTGGGAGAAAGGTTGCTCCAGAGAAGGTGAGTAAAAAAGGATTGGTTGAGAAGCTACAAAAACAGTTGGAAGATGGTTTTAGGAGAATAAATAAGAAGTTTGATGGCTTTGATAAAAGACTCAAATGTGTGGAATTAGATGTGAAGAGTTTAAAAGAAGGTAGAGGGAAAGCTAATGAGTTGGATAAAAGAGGTGAAGAGAAAGATTATGAGTTGGAAGAAGATGAGATCGAAGAGAGTGGAGGTGAAGATAAAGAGAATGCTTCTGAGTTAGAAGAGGATGAGAATGGAGAAGATGGAGAGAAAGACAAAGAGTTTGAAGAAAATGATAATGGAGAAGATGGAGATAAAGAGTTGGAAGGCAAAGAGTTGGAAGAGAATGAGAATGGAGATAATGGAGAGAAAGAAAAAGAAGGTGATTTGGAAGGGAATGACTTGGATGGAGATAATGAAAAAGAAGGTGATTTGGAAAGGAATAACTTGGATGGAGATAAAGAGAAAGAGAAAGAAAAGTCAAGTGAGAAGAGACAACAGATGAAGAAGACGTACGAGAGAAAGAGAACAAGGAAAACAAGTGCAAAAGAACAAGAAGAAGAGGTTCAAGTCGGAAAAAAGGCTAAGGTGACGAAGAAGAAGGTGGATCCAAAGAAGAAGGTGGATCCGAAGAAGAAGAAGGTGGGTGTTATGGTTAGGAGTCCGATTATGACAAGGAACAAGAAGAAGTAAACTCTTTATGTGACATCTTTTTTGTTGCTTTTGGTTTGTGTCAGGATTTGTTATGTGGATGTTTAGGTATCTTTAAATATGTAGGGTAACTGCGGCATTTTGTTTAACTAGGTATTACTATGTTGTTTTGTTAAACTTGGTATTTTTATTATCTAGGTACAACTATGTACGTTTGTTCAACTTGGTATTTTTATTAATTATGTACAACTGCATCATATTTGTTAAACTAGGTAAAACTATGTACGTTTGTTCAACTTGGTATTTTTAATAACTATGTACAACTGCATCATTTTTGTTAAACTAGGTACAACTATGCAGCTATTTAGGTTTTATTTTTACAACATTACCAAAATTTAAATTTAAATAGATAGGAATTAGAAGACAATGACTAGGAGAAATATGTTTAATCGGACTTACAATACTAGAATTCGCCAAATACATATTTTTGAGACAAGTCCAAAAGAACTACAAAATTGTACTTAGAAATACCAAGTTACAAAAACAACTGTGAGAAGACAACCAACGAAAAAAGGTACCATCATTTTGGTAATTTCGTTGGTTTCTATCTGTTTTCCCATCTTTAGCAGTGCAACTTCTTCTTCAAGAACACGAACTTGAAAATCCAACAGTTCTACCTCATTTACCAATGCCTCGTCCACCCACTTGAAGACATGGCTATCGTTCATAAGCTACATTCAAAATTTAAAAAAGAATTAAGAGAACGTGATCTTCTACAAAAAAACTCATAAACTTACAATGAGACTTTTACGTTTCTATCATAAGCATATTTGCATCGATAGTAGCGGCGGTAAGGATTTGGGACTGATTTGGAGATCTTTTCAACGATCTCGTCACCACATCTACACCTCTTTGGAATCCCAGCAACTTTTACTCTTGTTCGACTAGAGGAGGTTTCACTCGAGCTCGGAACTGAAGAAACATGGCTCATCTTTCTTCTATGGAAGGTTAAGAGATTTTGGGATTGTTAAGAGATTTTAGAATTTTGTGATTTGAGATGGAATTGGGGATATTCAGATGGAAGATGTAATTGGGTATGATAGATTTCGTGGGATAAGGTGAAAAAAAAATATTTCATAAATGGGTGGAAAAGAAATGGAGGGAATTTCAGAAATTGGAGGGAAATGAAATGGGTGAAAAAGAAATGGGGGGAATTTCAGAAAAAACGAAGTATTGAATATTTTAAAGAGAAATTAGATATTTTGGGCAAATAACACGTGATCCACATTGCGCCGTCATTTGTACACGTGGCGCCGTCATTTGTACATAGGTTTTCCAAGTTTCCAAGTTGTACTTGTATACAAACAGTTGTACATTTTGGGGTTTACTGTATAATTAGTTATTCTTTGATTAATATTAATTTTTATTAGTTGTACACATGATTTTATGTATATGAGGTAAATTCCAAACACATTCATTCAAAAAAATGTGTAAAATGTTAATTTTTCAGACTTTTGACATTTAACATGGGGATTCAAAAGAAAGACATCTTAAAAGTATAAGGACTTTCATGTAGAGAACTAATATGTGTTAGGATTATCATATAAATTTTATTTATCAAATGTTGATTACAAACCTTGAATTTGATTATGTAACACTAAGTTGTCTATTTCTTTACAAAATTTGATTATGTAACACTAATTTGATTACAAACCTTGAATTTAAGAAGATTTGTTAATTTCCTCGGAGTTATACGAAACCAAGTTTATCCAAGTTTTACAAAATCAGAGAATGCATAAAAATAATACGATATCAGAGACATACATAGTTGTACCATTACGAAACCAAGTTTATCCAAGTTTTACAAAACCAGAGAGTACATAAAAACACGAGATCAGAGACATACATAGTTGTACTATTACGAAACCAAGTTTATCCAAGTTTTACAAAACCAGAGAGTGCATAAAAACACGAGATCAGAGACATACATAGTTGTACTATTACGAAACCAAGTTTATCCAAGTTTTACCAAACCAGAAAATACATTAAAACACGAAATCAGAAACATAAATAAAAATACTGAGTACATTAATCTTGGCCCCCTCCCTGGTTTCCACCTTCCCAGTCTGGAAACCAGCTCTCCAAATTTCTTCCTTCCACACGCTTACTCTTTCGGCGACGTTCCCCAACAGATGGATATCTAGTTTCTTGAACTCTACCCTTTCTTACAACATGAACCGGGGGGAATGCGTACAATTCTTGGATTTCACTTGGAATAACCCACTCAGACTTATGCGGCACTGGGAAAATCGTTCTAACACATGCCATAACCCAGAGCTCAACAAAATAATATTTCGTGAACAAATCATATAAACTACGTACCTCCGATGTTATATTTTCTTGTTTCAAGTGAGTCATTGTAGCGGCTATTGCATGTACACAAGAATATTTGTCCAAGTCAAAACGACGGCAATAACAAGTTTTATTCCTCAAATCCACCACATAGGTCTTACCATCGCGACCAATGACACTATATTGAAGCTCGTAGGTGTTAAGCTCCTTCACCGTTAATTTCTTTGCAACCTCACATGTATCGTGTATGTCGTTCTCCACAAAAGGAACAAGTTTCTGTGCATTTGATCCACCTATGGCTTCTGTCCTATTATTGCAGAACCATTCTGCAAATTTTTCAATAATTGAATCTATCATAGGTAACAGCGCATACCCCCTCACCTTGCTAAAAACACCATTCATAGATTCAACCGCATTACTGGTATCTATGTTGTACTTTACTCCGGGAAAATGACACCTTGCCCATTTTTCCAAATCGGTTTTATCATCAAGATATGTGGCTATCTTAGGGTACCTTCTTCTGAAATCTGCATATTCATTCTCAAACTCAGAAACTGTACAAATGGCTGCAATTTCCCTGAATTTTTTAGCAACGTCTTCTTTGTTGTGTGTAACTTTTGTTTTCACATTCTATGACAAATGATAGATACAGTTTCCATGGTGAGAGCTCGGGTACACCTCAGCCACTGCCTTGATGAGGCTTTGATTTCTATCAGACATGAAGACCAATTCAGGACTATCTGGTATGACGGTTTTCAGAGTTTCAAAAAACCACTTCCAAGTAACATCTTTTTCACCATCAGCTACAGCAAACGCTAAGGGATAATGGTGATGAATCGGATCTTGAGCTGTGGCAAAAATAAGAATACCGCCATATACAGTCTTCAAAAATGTTGCATCCACAATAATCACTTTCCTCATGACTTTAAACCCTTCAATGGCAGCCCCCAAAGCGACAAATAGGTACTTGAACCTTTTTTCTTCATCTAATACCACACTAGTTTTTGTACCAGGATTCACCTTCTCTAACATATACAAATAAGAATAAATCATCTTGAAACTCTCGACTGGACTACCACGAATATCACTAACAGCTAGTTTTTTTCCTCTATAAGCAGTCGAGTATGACACTGTTGTACCAAGTTTTCCCTGAACAAGACCAATGATAGTTTTAGGATCTGGGGTCTTGAATTTACCTGGATAATCATCATGCAATACAGATGCAACTAAACGTGGTGTGCCTCTCTTTTTTATGCCCTTAGCAGTAGTCGACCGAGAGCATATATGCATCTTCCTATATGTTTGAACCGAGAATCGAGTTGAGTCCTTATCCCTTGTAGCTCGTACATACCATTTACAACCTTCTTCAGCACATCTTACCACATACCGCTGCGTATCCGAGTTTAGTGTAAACACTCTAAATAAATTCAGATTTGCTCCTGTCTCAACTAAATATTGCACATCATTCTTGCTTTCAAATTCTTGACCTATTACTAGATCAAGACCATCTTCCCATGGCTTTTTAAACTTAGCGTTTTGGCTTGCATGTGGCTTCTCAACATATTCACGAATACCATCATTCTCCGTACTCCTTTCCCCATTGTTATCAACACCATTTTCCACATCTCTGATAACAACATTTTCTAGTGGCTCCAAAGGCTCATAAAGTTGTTCTGCTAGTGGTTCGTTTGCGTAAAGAGTTACGGCATCAACATTAGCTCTATCATTATCTATACCATCGGAAATCTGCTCAACAAAATTCACACCAACTGAACTTCTTCTATGTACTCTCGACTCTTGCTCGTTTAACAGAACCATTTCCAACTCATTACTGACTTCTACATGCAAGACACTTCTTTTCTCTTTATCCAACGTTGTTAGATAAACATATACATCATCATCATTCCAAATATACGAATATGTAGGAGGTTGAACTCCCGATGGAATGTAACTCAATTTCACCTTTGTTGTAGATTCATCTATCCTCATCTTCATGCATATCTTATCTACTAACCGCGAATATGTAATCTCCTCCATTGATGATGTCCTAAACAATAGACCGTACAAGCCAGGTACCCTTGGATTCCATTGATATGCATCTCCGGTTTTTGAATAATACCAATCATAATCAAAATGTATGTTAATTGGAAGGTTGCTCATTCTCCTGGTAAAAAAAAATACATTAACAGTTATACCAATATTACCAGTTATACCACATCTAACAGTTACCTCAGAAATACCAGATATACTACTTCTAATAGTTATACCACGTTTCTTAGTTATACCCAGGTTTTCTCAAAAATACCAGATATACTACTTCAAATAGTTATACCACGTGTCTTAGTTATACCCAGATTTTCTCAAAAAATACCAGAGATACTACTTCAAACAGTTATACCACGTTTTTAAGTTATACCCAGGTTTACATGTTCTACTCTATTTGCAAATCGATTCTCAGACCAAAAACACTAATCTACCTACTGTTAACAACGAATCAACCACTACAGTCCATTAAAGTGTCTTAATCGACCCAGAATACATGGTTACCAACACAATGTTCATTAATTACCAACACCAATTGAAAACTCTATCAAATCTAATAGAAATCTCCAAATTTCAAACAGTTATACCAAAATAAACTAAAGACTCGATGTTAGAAAGAAGTGGATGAAGAGAATAGTAACTGACCTAGAGATTAAAGCTTCACTTTCAATGGTGGACGAACGACGACGACGGCGTGGTGGTGATTTTGAGTTTTGGATTGGATTTGTCCCGATGAATACATGAGCTCGTTTGTGATTGGTCTGAAATCTCTTAGTTTTGATTGGTTAAAAATCTCTCTGTTTTGATTGGTCAAAAATTTCTCTCTTTTGATTGGTCCGTTTAGTAAGGGCAAACATGGGTTTTAAACTTTCATTAAGAGTGTAAGAGTATGACAGAATTTTGGAGAGTAGATAGATCATTAAGTTATGCTTGAGGAGCTCTAGAGATTAGTCTCCGAGAGAGATCCAGTGGTGGAGTCAAAAGATCTCAAAAAAAAAAAAATAAGAAGTTGTTATAAAATATAACGCAAACAAATATAATATTATTGTATTATATATGTATGGCTGTAAATAAATAATTAAGAGAGGGAGAGGGAAGTGGACGAGAGAACACACTTCACTCTTTATTTACTTTCTCTCTCAACTCATTCTTGTTATTTCCATCGACTAAACTTTACACATATATATAGTACAATAGCTTGGTGCCTAAGCTAAAGAAAATTAATATGGATAAGCTACAAAGAAGATAAGCTAGAACTAAGTTACTTGGGGACAAACCTATAGAAATGGATAATCATTATCCATATAATTTCTAACACTCCCCCTTGATTATCTATTACTGCGTACTGCCTCGTTAAAAACTTTATCATGGAAAAACCGTATAGAATAAAAACCATGATAAAGAAAAAAGAGTACAGTGACGCAATCTTTTCCTGGAACAGACGAGTCTTGTTCTCTTCATAGTTTTCGTAGATGATGCATCTCGATCATTATTTCGCTTCTTCTAATCTCGTCAATGCGTGGCAGAGATTTTAGAAGATAGATAGATCTTCACTTTTGATGTCTATCTTTTGCGTGTTATTTGCTGCCTCGTTAAAAACCTTGTCATGGAAAAAACCCAGTGGAATAAAAACCATGATAAGGGAAAAAGAGTGCAGCCACGCTCATCATCATATGTCTCCCCCTGGAAGCATCTTCTTCAAAAGATGCATTTTGAATGGCGTAGCAGGCAGCGCCTTTGAACTAAAATTGTTACATTGTTACTTGATCGGATGTACTGTGTGGATGTCGGATTCACACACTCAAGTATTTTATTAAGTAGGAAAGATTATTCTTGAGGGACAAAAAAGAATAGGTAAAAAACTTCTAAATTGCTACGAAAATTGCTATAGTATTTCTTTCTTGAGAAGAAGATCCCTTTACATGGCCATTGGCCTTTATATTTATACATAGAGAATCAACATTAAAATGAATAATTAAGTACAATTATTCCCTCTTAAATGTGTCCGTTTTGATTCTTCGACTTTAATGCTCAACGTTTGAATTTGAGTTGACTCTGATCTTCATGGGCCTCGCCTTTTTGGCCCAATTGTCCTTGAACCGACTTACCCGTGTTTTCTACACCGAACTCATGTCATGGTGCAGTCACTTCGGATTCTCGAAGTGGTGACAAACACTTCGGCCGTTCCTTCGGCTCATGGGTCCAATGAGCTTTATCCTCAATGGACCATTATCTTGACTACGTGGCAATCTTTGGTTGGTCTCGGACTTATGGTGCAGGATCCGACACCAACAATTAGCCCCCCAAGTTCTTCGAAGTGCTATTCCAATTCGGAGGACTTTAAATGCTCAAGTGGCCAAAGATTGCGCTCGAGAATCTTTCTGATTTCCCGCCGAAAATCTCATCACTCCTTTAATTTCGGCACTAGCCTTTTTTAACTGAGTGACATCTGTCATCATTATGACCGTATATTGATTAATTACTATTAAAACGGGAAAAAACCTTCCCACTTCCCACACAACTTCCGAGGCGGTTTCATCATTAGCTTGAGGTAACTTCTTTTCACCATTACTCTCTTCTTTTACTTTTGCGCTTTAATCAAAACCTCTCTCTACTTTTCTTCACAAAACCTCTCTTCGCCGCATCTTGAATTTTTCATTTTTCTCCGATGGCTTCCGATTCCGAGAGACCTGAATCTCCTTCTTACGACGAGAGGCGCTCTAGTAATGATGAATGCACTCGTCCTAACGACATTGCCGGTCCTCATTATAAATCCACCTGCACTCTTCAGTCCCTTGAGCGATTAAAGGGGCTCTGTCAAATTCCTCCTGAAATCATAGCGGAGGCGCAAATAGCCAACCCTACGGAATCTCCGGAGAGCCACCGTGTCGGCTACTTTTGTGTTTACGAAATTTACTTCAAGGGCTGCGGATTGACCTTCCCCCTTCCCGAAGCCCTAGTTCGATTCTTGGCGGCTCTCGAGATAGCCTTACCTCAATTAACCCCCAATCTCCTCCGAACCATCCTCGGGATCATAACCGTTGCGGCGGAGGCTGGCTACGTCATTGGAGTCCCCGAGCTGAATGAACTTCTAAGCGTAAGGAGTTCGTCAAAGAAAACTGGGTACTTCTCGGCGTACCCAAATGCCAATAGAAACGTCATCTCGCACCTCCCGAACAAGGATGAGAACTGGCACCATCCTTGGTTTCTGATTAAGAAAACTCCTGCTTCGATTGGGAATCTTTCCGATATACTCCCATCGAAGTGGTCTGCGAAACCTGGTAGAGACTAGGTCGTATATTCCTTTATTGTTCATTATTATTTCTTTACTGACCAAATTCGTTATTTCATTTCGCAGCTCTCATCGCTTCAACTCTCCCGACCGAAGAATTTGTCAAGTTCTTCAAAACAATCCTTGAAGGGGAAACCCTTTGGAATTCTTTCACCCTCGACCGGTTTGTCGAGGCCAACCGGAAACTCAGGATGAGTCCTCCCAATCTACTTCATCGTCTTCCGCCTCCTCCCTCAACTCAGGGAATGTCAGCTCGGGCCCTCGCTGCCCAGCGTAAGAAACTCTCCAAGCCTATAGCAGAGGCTTGTGATGAAAACAAGGCGTTCCTTGCGGCCGCCATCGACAAGAAAGATTACAGCAGGACCCTGCTGGTTGATGACAACAGCTCCGAGGGAGCCAGATCCGTTGCTGCTTACAGGTTAACACCTCGTCGCGAACGCCGCGACGAACGTTCTCCTCGGAGAGAGCGGTCTCCTCGTCGTGATTCTCCTCGTCCTCCCCGAGACGATTTCAGCAACGAACCACTTAAGAATTTGGTTCATAAGAAGAGGGACAAGTCATCCCGTGATGACTCGTCTCCGCGAAGGGAGAAATCAAGGGCCCGGACTGACCGTTCACCTCGATCATCCCCTCCTACTGAACCAATGGGTCCTCCCCGACCTGTTGACATGTCTTCTTCTTCCTAACCCGTCAGCGAAAAGACTGCTCGGAGTGCATCCCCTAAAAGGGGAGATTCTGAATCTCGAGATGCCTCCTCGAGGTTGAAGCCTGCTCTTGTCCCTCAAGTCAAATCGCTTTCAGGTTTGGTGACTTATACATACTTAAACTTTTTGTCTCTATTAAAATTCCAATTTTTACAACTCTTCCTTCTTCGCAGCTATGGAAAAAGAAGGCAATGTCTTCCGATGCTTCAAGACCCGATCGGGTTCGATCTTGCCAGACTTCAACAAATGGCACCCTGCGATTCGTGAACGCTATTTGCTTCACGCTTATCATTCAACTCGGGTTAATTCCGTTTGTTTTTTTTTTTTTTTGTATTGCCATTCTTCAAACTGACTCGCCATCCCGGGTTTATAATGCCAGGCTCATAGCGAACTTAATGATATGGTCGAACATTACGAAGGGTTGGTCCTTGGACGGGAGAAGGAGATTGACATGTGGAAGAAGAAATTCTCAGCTCTTGAGGCTGAACTCAATTCTTCGGCTGGCTCCAAGCACGATCTGGAGGACAAGGTCGACAATTTAACATCCGAGCTGGCGCAGGTAAAGGGGGAGCTGAAAGACTACTACGACTGGAATTACAAACTCCAGGATGAGCTTTCTGGTGTTCAGGGTAGACTTCATGAATCCGAATCAACCGCCGATACCCTGAACAACCAACTTATCGAGCTTGACGCGAAGTACAAGGCGCTAGCCAAGTTGCGTGATTCCGAGTTAGCAAGGTCGGCATCAAAGGCCAGAAAGGAGGTTAAGGGACGCGGGATGGAGTTGATCCAAGGGGCCATTCGCTTCATGCAAACTGAGAAAGCTAAGTCGGAATTGGAGTCAGACATCAAGGAGCATGAGAGCAACCTGATTCTGTTGGATCAATTCCATGAAGCAGACTTCTCCGAGGAGCAAGAAAGGACCAAACTGTCAACTAATCTTTCTGAAAAACGGAGTCGCTTGGCAGCTCTTCCCGCTTCGACCTTCAACCCGCTTGACTTCGAGGAATTCTTTACTGAATCACCTCCTATAAGTGAATCGGGTTTAGACTGGGCAGGTAACACCTGGCTCCTGACGCTTACTTTTTCTTAACTTGTACCTTTGATTAACTCGAATTATTATTTCTAGGCTTAAGTGAGACGGAAGGCGTTGTCCCGCCCGTAGCTCCTATGGTACCGGAGGTCACTCCGGAGGTTGGTTGTACCGCGGAGGGTGGTCAGGGAGCTTCATCTGATCAAGCTGAGCCGGGATCCGAGGTGGAGGTCAATCCGTAGTGGCTGTGTCCACTTTAAACTGGGGATTGTCCCCTTTAGTTTAAACTCAATTTCGAACTTGTTTTTTGGCCTAAGGAGGCTTTATAATTTCTTTTGAACAAGATATTTGCCTGAGGAGGCTTTTAAACCTTTCTAGGTTACGACCCAAGGGGGTTTGGTTAAAATTTGAATGCGGGTTTGCAAAGTCCGCTTTTAACCTTTTGTGGCCTTGTGGTTATGCTTTTGAGATTTTTAGGCTGATCAGACCTTTCTCTTAAGAATGCGAGAACTGAGCTCGGCTTAAAGCGAGTTCCCCACTTCGGGTTTAGTCAACTCGATAAATTTATTGGGCTTGGGCCTTAGAAACTTTTATAGTTAATGCGACGGTTGCTCTTTCCCTTCTTATAAGTAAGGAAAACGGCTCGTCTTTAATGCAATAAATGCCTTTTCTCGATTTTCCAAAAATGGTTTAAACCACTCGGACACACTACCATTATTGGATTTATGGTTCCAAGACAAACCCTAAATCATTATAAATAAAGGCTTACCTACTTCTAAGCTTTATTTAAATATGATTTTAGAATCTTACTTGAGAAATATTTCAAGAATGGAAAACGAAACAGTAGCCCCCGTTGATCCCGGCAGCCCACTCTTCTTGTCCGGTGACGGCTTTGAACCGGCCGGCGTTCTCTTCCCTCACGCCGTCTTTCACTTTCCTTCAAAGGAGAAGAAAGAGGCTTGCGATTTTATTGACAAGGTAAATATTTAAAGTTTTTTTTTTTTCTTTGATTCAAAACTTTTTGTTTCATCTTATTCACTCATCTTTATGCTAGGTCGCCGACAAGCACCGTCGCTTGTGTGAAGAGAGGCAGCGGCTGGGCCTCAAAAGGCAAACACTCGAGGCTCGCATTGCTCGAGTGGAAAGGAAGATACGGGCCTTGGAGAGTGATCCCTTTCAGTGGGAGTGGCGGAACTTCGACTCCGTCGCTAAGATCCCGAAGATGCTTCGGATGTATCTCCGCGCTAAAGGAGTCCTGGGTCCCGTGAACGTCCCCGTCTGCGCCGTTCCATCTGACAGCGAAGAGGAAGACGATTTGGAGGAGGAGGCCAGCAACAGTCGGAAATGCGTTCGGGATCGTTCCGAAGTGGACATCAAGGACAAGGCGTCCACTTCGAAAGTTAAACAGGCGATGAAGGAGCCTGTTCCCGAGCCTCTTCCTTAAATGTTCCCTAACTCTCCTTTCTTTTCTCTTTTTTTTTAAACTCGTAATGGGCTTCGGCCCCCTTTTTTTTTATGGAAACACTTGCAACTTTCCTTTCTTTTCAAATATTCTCGGAGATGCGCCTTTTAATGCAGGATCTGTTCGAGGGCATAAATCTCTCCGCGAATCACTCCATTCCTTGGATAGAATCCGCAGCTTGTTGGGGATATGACGTTCCTATAAATTATGGTCTCAATTTCCCTTTACTTCTCACCATTCTTTTCATTTTAGTAGGTATGGAGTTCAATCTTCGCTGTTCAGAATCTATGCCCGACTTCTCCAGAATCGGAATGATAAACGAAGACGTTCCAAATGAGCCAAGCAGGCAGCCTCCTCCACTTCGCGGCTCCTTGAGATCTCAGATCCGAGCCCCATGTGCTTTGATCAGAGATCTCCCAATCAGAGACCAAGGAATAGCGACGGCGTTTATAGAAGCACTCGAGCTTCAACACCGGAAGCTTATGTCGGAAAAGAGGAGACTCCGGAAGAGGATTAACCGGATGCAACGCAGGCTTACTACGGTGTCAAGAAATCTTCACATCCTTGAATCTCACCCCGGAGAGTGGATTGAGCTTGGAATCTCTGACTTTGCTCGAATTCCGGACTGCATGATGCCAATCCTCGATCTTGCTGGTCAAGGAGTTGAAGTGTTCTGCTCGTCAACAAGATTTTCATAGTCCGAAGTGTACGATGAGGGAAATTCCGTCTTTTGAATAAACGTTCTATTCCCAATTTCTTGTATGTTCGCTTAGCCGAACCTTCTATTTGCTTCACTTGTTCGCAAAGTCGAACCTTTATCCTTTAATAAAGAAATAAAACAAATTTTTATTAATAGCTGAACTTGTTTCCAAGCTGCCTACGTACCCATTTCGGGATCAAGCCACATCGTAGTTCATGTACATAAACAATGCATGTAGCTTTAAACATAAAACTTCTTTAGGTTGATCACATTCCAAGGTCGCTTGACCGGATTGCCTTCTAAGTCTTTCAACCTATAAACACCGTTCCGAACCACTTCGGTAATAATGTAAGGTCCTTCCCAATTAATACCGAGTTTACCGGCACCTTCTTCTTTTTTGTTGTCAAAGACGCGCCTTAATATATAATCTCCCACAAAGAAAGGCCTACTTTTAACCTTAGAATTGTAATACCGGGCTGCTGCCTGCTGGTAGTTCTGGATCCGAATTAGAGCTTGATCACGCCTTTCATTTATGGTATCTAGTGAATCATTAAGCATTGCTGAATTTTCTTCCTCATTTAACGGTGCTTCTGTTCGGCGAAGTCCGGGCACATTGAGTTCAGCTGGTACTACCGCCTCCATGCCGTAAACCAAAGAGAATGGAGTTTCTCCTGTAGGTCGCCTAGGGGTTGTACGATAGGCCCACAGGACGGGTTGGAGTTCTTCATACCATCCTCCCTTTAGATGACTTAAGCGCTTCTTGAGGTTGCTTAATATTGTCTTGTTCGCGGCTTCAGCTTGACCGTTTCCTTGCGGATATCGTGGAGTAGAATAACTAACTTTAATTCCCCAGTCCGCACAAAAGGCATCAAACTCGTGTGAAATGAATTGCGGTCCATTATCAGTGACTATTTCGTATGGAACTCCATGTCGACATATAATGTTTTTCCAAATAAAGGTCTTCACCGCCGAATCCTTGATACCAACATACGCCTCAGCTTCAATCCATTTTGAAAAGTAGTCCGTAAGGACTAAAAGGTACTGTACACCTCGAGTTGATTTGTGTAATGGTCCAATGATGTCCATTGACCACCTCATAAACGGGTATGGGGCGGAAATGGAGGAGAATAATTCCGACGGTTGATGGATCAATGGTGCATGGAGTTGGCAGCGCTTGCATCTTTGGGCGAACTTAACACAATCTGTGATCATAGTGGGCCAAAAATACCCCATTCTTTTAACTTTAAAAGCCATAGCTCTTCCTGATGAATGACTCCCACATAATCCTTCGTGCACTTCGCTCATGACGATTTCGACTTCGGGCCCAAAAATGCATAATAGGCAAGGGTCACTGACACCTCGTCTATATAACGCATCATTTGACAGACAAAATTTCGCGCTAACGACTTTCATTTTCCTGGCCTGCCATTTATTCTTTGGGAGCTCACCTGTCATGATGTAGTGCTTTATTGGCTCCCTCCAGTCAGCCCCCCAGTCTTTAGCCGGAATTTGGTCAACCTTGTGAAATACTCGTGGCTCTGGCTCGGGATGTTCGTTTGGTTCGAGAGCATCCTCCTCGATTAACGGTTCGGTTTCTAATACTGTTTCTGAACTCACATCTTCAGCTAAGACAACTGGTTCCTTGTTAGATGTATTTGATCCTCTTGACTTCCTCCGTTTGTTGGGTGGCGGTTCAATCTCTAGTTCGCCACGGTCGCGTGCCACTGCTCGAGACCTCGTAACGACGAGGGTTTCTTTGTTGTCTTGAATGCTTCGCTCCGAAATGCATTCCACTGGAATAACTCTTTTCAACTCAGGATCTGATGTTGACGCCAATGCGGCAAGTGCATCCGCAGTTGTATTCTCTCCCCGAGGTATGCGGATTAATTCGAATTTCGAGAAATTTTTAGATAAACCCTTCACCACTTCAAGGTACGCTTCCATTCTTGAATATTTGGCTTCATAGTCTCCATTAAATTGGTTAACTACTAATTGCGAATCGCAATAAGCCAATATTTCCTTAGCTCCAACTCCTTGTGCTAATCGAAGTCCGGCAATTAGGGCTTCGTACTCTGCCTCGTTGTTGGAGGTATTAAATAGCAACCGGAATGATTGTTCTAGAATTTCTGATGTTGGAGATTCCAATTTGATTCCCACTCCGGATCCTTGCTTTGTTGAAGATCCATCTACGTGTAACTTCCAAGTTTGGTTCTCCGACTGCTCTATCGTTCCAGGCATTGGCAACTCGGTTAAGAAATCTGCTAAAACCTGAGCTTTCATACTGATCCGGCTTTTGAATTCTAAATCGTACTCGCTTAACTCCACCGCCCATTTCGCCAAACGTCCGGACTGACTTGGGCTATGAAGTATTGTTCGGAGTGGTTGGTTGGTTAATACTTCAACCGGATGGGATTGAAAATATGGGCGCAACTTTCGGGCCGAAGTCACCACCGCGAGTGCGAGTTTTTCCATCATTGTATATCTGGTTTCCGGATCCGTCATTGACTTGCTCACGTAGTAAATTGGTTTCTGCTCCCCACGGTCTTCCCGAACCAAGACTCCACTAACCGCGTGGTTCGAAACCGACACGTATAAATAAATTTTTTCATCCACTTCCGGCTTGGACAATATAGGCGGAGTGGTTAAGTATGCCTTAAGCTGCCCAAAAGCTTCTTCACACTTCTCATCCCAAAGGAATCCTTTGTTCCCTTTCAGAATTTGGTAGAAAGGCAACGACTTATCTGTTGATCTCGAGATAAAACGATTCAGAGCCGCAATCCGCCCAGTCAACCGTTGTACTTCTTTGAAGTTTCTTGGAGAGGGCATGTTCAGAAAGGCGTTAATTTGATTTGGATTGGCTTCGATTCCTCTTTCTGTCACGATATAACCAAGAAATTCTCCGGATGGGACTCCAAATGTGCACTTCGCCGGGTTCAGCTTCATTTGATATTTATTGAGAATATCAAAACATTCCTCTAAATGCTTAACGTGATCCTCTTTCTTTAACGACTTAACCAACATATCATCTATGTAGACTTCCATTGTTTTCCCGAGATGATTATGGAACATCTTGTTAACCAACCGTTGATAAGTTGCTCCTGCATTTTTCAAACCAAAAGGCATCACTTTATAACAATAGATACCTCTATCTGTGATAAATGACGTCTTTTCTTGATCTTCGGGGTTCATCACTATTTGATTATAACCCGAGAAGGCGTCCATGAATGTTAACAACTCGTTCCCAGCGGTGGACTCTACAAGTCGGTCTATATGCGGGAGTGGGAAACTATCTTTGGGACATGCTTTATTTAGGTCTGTGAAATCGATGCAAACCCTATCTTTCCCATTCTTCTTTTTGACGACGACAGTGTTTGCTATCCATTCCGGGTATTGCACTTCTCTTATGGATCCTATCTTCAAAAGTTTATCTACTTTGTCATTTACTATTTTGGCTCGCTCCACTCCGAGCTTTCTTCTTTTCTGTTTCACCGGCTTGAAGCTCGGATCTACATTTAGCTCGTGACAAATTATACTTGGATCTATACCAGGCATGTCTGCTGCTGACCATGCAAACGATGTTTTGTTTCTCTTTAAAAGTTCGATCAAAGCTTCTTTTATCTGGCCAGTCAGAGTTGCTCCAATTCGAATTTTCCGGTCCGGCTTGTCTTCTTCCAACACCACTTCGATTACTACATCATCTTTCTTCTGCCCGCTAGGAAATTTTGTTCTTAGTCCCTCTTTTGCGGGCTTCGTTAATTGCTATTGAATCTTCATACGGTGGCTAGCTAGGTAACACGTCCGTGAAGCTTCTTGATCTCCCCGAATTGTTTCCACCCCATTTGATGTTGGAAATTTGATACATTGATGGTATGTAGAGGGGACTGCTTTCATTAGATAAATCCAGGGAGTCCCAAGGATGATGTTGTAAGCTGCGGGTTTATCGAAGACAACGAAGTCCACGATCTTCGATACCTTCTTGGCAAGGACCGGTAGCTTGATTGTTCCGAGAAACATGGCTGACTCGCTAGTGAACGCAACTAACGGAGATGGGGGTCCTACTATGTCTCCTCGGCTGATTCCCATTCTTTCTAGAGTACTTAAAAAGATCAAATCGACCGAACTGCATGTATCTATAAGGATCCTTGATACTTCGAAGTTAGCCACGTCAAGGGTAATGACTAGAGCATCATCATGCGGTCTTTCGAGGTACCGCGTTTCTTCTTCATTAAATGATATCGATGCATAGGCCTGGGCAAAAAAACCGCTAACCAAATAACCGACCGAACCGAACCGAAAAAAACCGAACCATATCCGAACCGAAGTTTTTAAAATAACCGAATGGTTTGTAAAATCCCCTATCCAAACTAACCGAAACCGAACCGAACCGAACCGATAACCAAACGGTTAACCGAAATATCTAAAAACCTATAAGATACCCAAAAATAATATCCAAAACTATAATTATAAACTCAAAATATTAATTATTTTTAGAATCAAAATAATCAAATACTTTAAATAATCAAAATATTCAAATATTGTTTGTTATATTTGTCAAAGTTAAATACTCTTTTACAAAATTGAATCAAATTTTAATATTTTTTTCTAATACTTTCTTTTTTTGTATTTTTTTTGTGGTTAATTTTGGTTAGTTTCGGTTAGTTACGGTAAATTTTGGTTAGTTTCGGTTAGTTACGGTAAATTTTGGTTAATTTGGGTAAAAACCCGAACCAAACCGAACGTGATAAAAGTTTGGTTAGTTACGGTTATCTATTTAAATATCCAAACCGAACCGAACCGAAAGGTAACCGAACCGAACCGAATCGAAATTTTTAAAATATCCGAATGGTTATTATATTACCATATCCAAACTAACCGAAACCGAACGTAACCGAACCGAAACCGAATGGTTAACCGAATGCCCAGGCCTATCGATGCACCTTGAAAATCGATTTCCTCACTTAAGCTTGCTTTGAGTAGGATATTTCGTCTATGTTTCTTGATGGAACTTATCGAATCTCCGCAAAACTTGGAATCTCCTAGAATCACATTGATCTTACCCTTCGAACTCCTTGGTTCTTCCTTGTTGGATAACCTTGGTCTTTTGGAATCTTGATCTTTGGAGTTTTCCTTCGCTTCGTGGTATTCCTTCACAAAATCTTTTATATCGAATTTGGAAAGATCTCCACTGGCCCAAAGCTCTGCGAGGTGCTTTTTAAGAACGCTGCAATCCTTGGTTAAATGCCCGGTTACTTTATGAATATCGCAATATAGACTTTCATCACGGACCCAAGTGTTTGATCTTCCTTTCCCTTGGAATTGCTTTCCGACAGTACTGTTGAAGGGTTGCGACCCAAACTTCCTTGGTCCTTTGCTCTCCCTAGGCTCGAACTTCTTGGTAGGGACGGTGATTGCCGGCTTTTCTTGTTTATTCCTTTTGGCAAAACTTTCTTTTTCGTCCTCTACCTCCATCCAGTTGTTCGCGCGGAAGAGTGCATCCTGAATTGTGTCTGGTTTATGAAGTATTAAGTCTTCTTTAAACCTTGAATCATGTCGCAATCCTTTTCGTAGGGCAGATAAAGCTGATTGCTGTGAGATTCTTGGGAGTTTTGACAGCACTCCTTTGAATTTGGTGATGAAAACTCGAAGTGACTCATTAGATCCTTGCGATAAGTTCCAAAGATCGGCATCCGAAACACTTTTATCCATAAGGATGGAGTATTGCTTTAAGAATACAGCTGATAGTTCGTCGAAATTGCTGATCGAACCCGGCTCTAATTGGGTGAACCACATTAGAGCTTGGCCACATAGATTCTCCGAAAAAAGCTTGCAGTACCCTGCGTCCTCATCAGCTTCATCCAATTCGACTCTTCCAGCAGCGATCAAAAAAGCTGCGAGATAGCTTTTTGGATCTTCCAATCCGCTGTAAGGGTCCAACTTGAGTTTCCGGGAATCTTTGATCCTCAGACTCGCAATTCGCGAGATGAAAGGTGTTCGCCTAGCTTCTTCAATGACTCGATTGATGTCTGGCTCCGAACTTGTAGCTTGATGAAATTTTGATTTCATTTCTTTTAATTCCTGGCTAACCTTCCTCATGGTCTCGAACTGGTCGAGGTTCTCCTGCTCGTACTGAGCTGCAAGTTGTTCTTCATCCCCGAGCTGTGTCTCTTCTTCCAACGTCTGAGCTACATTATTAGTAGCACCGGGAGTTGTTTGTCCGCTGGTTTCATTTCGTGCAGCGGAACTTGGCGAGTTGAATATCCCTCTTCGGATTCCCACAAGGTTTCCTGCACTTAAAGAGCGAACACGAGTTTGTATAGTATTGACGTTTTGACTAAGAGATACCTGGGATGTTTGCAACGTATCGACGGCCTTTTCCACATCCGAGAACTTTTGTGATATGTCCGACATGGTTTGCTGCATAGCTTTGAGGGTTTCGGCCAATGATGTCTCAACGGTGTCTCCTCCGGACATTGTTGCTTATCTCGGAAGTGTAGTAAAGAAAAAATCTGACCACTCAAGAATCCTAATTCTCCCCACAGGCGGCGCCAAAATGTGGATGTCGGATTCACACACTCAAGTATTTTATTAAGTAGGAAAGATTATTCTTGAGGGACAAAAAAGAATAGGTAAAAAACTTCTAAATTGCTACGAAAATTGCTATAGTATTTCTTTCTTGAGAAGAAGATCCCTTTACATGGCCATTGGCCTTTATATTTATACATAGAGAATCAACATTAAAATGAATAATTAAGTACAATTATTCCCTCTTAAATGTGTCCGTTTTGATTCTTTGACTTTAATGCTCAACGTTTGAATTTGAGTTGACTCTGATCTTCATGGGCCTCGCCTTTTTGGCCCAATTGTCCTTGAACCGACTTACCCGTGTTTTCTACACCGAACTCATGTCATGGTGCAGTCACTTCGGATTCTCGAAGTGGTGACAAACACTTCGGCCGTTCCTTCGGCTCATGGGTCCAATGAGCTTTATCCTCTATGGACCATTATCTTGACTACGTGGCAATCTTTGGTTGGTCTCGGACTTATGGTGCGGGATCCGACACCAACATACTGGACATCAACTTCTTGCTTCTTCTCAGATTCTTGGGTGCAAGAGAAGAATCTTGGAGAAATATGTCTTGTCATCTTGCTCTTGACATGGTTAATCGAGATCTCTTAATCATTATAAATGATTTTATTCAGGTTCCTGATTTCGTCTTTAACCATGCCAATCGGTCTTTTTACTCCTCTTTAGGAGTTTCTATGCTCCTCTTGAGGAGTCTATATGCTCCTCTTTTAAGAGTATAATCCTCTTTTTAGTAATAATATGCTCCTTTTTTATTTTCGAGGATTTTCTTTATATTTGGAACCAAAGTTGTCTATCACGTTTTTTACGTGTTATAGACAATAATATGTCATCCGCCAGAGACATATTTTTGTAGAGCAATTTTAGCTGGGACGAGAGGTTTCCTATGAACTTTAAGTTCATAAGGATTTATACGAGGATCAATAATTTCATGAAATTTCATCCATCAGCTTTTTGCATTTCATTTGCAATTTATTATGAATAGTGATCTATTTGAACTTTGAACTCTTAAGTTCATATTTATTATAGTCATTTGTTCAAAGATCTGAACTATTCAATGATTCTCCCATAATGATGGGGAACTTTATCATCAACATGATGATTTGCAAATCTTGCAATAGGCACATCTCTCATGAGATGGCTCAGTATTTGTAGAGCATAGATTCATCTCCTGCATATATATATTTCATCCTTTTTGGATGATATTTTTATGCGATGCAGAGGAGCATTTATAACATATACCTCACACCCATAAAATTCAAAATTAAAAACATTTGATCTCCAATCATGTATATATAACAATGGAGAAATATTTCTTATAAATCGTTGGCCTTATATATAATCATTACTATATGCAAAACTGCATGTTGCATGTAAAAACATGAAGATTAAATCACCATGAATCGTTTTGCAATCTCTTGGATTTGCACTATGGACGATTCACTTAAAGCTCTTTTTGAGAGTGAACATCATTTTTAGATGTTCCACTTTATCAAAAAGTGATCAATTTTAGGATATGACTTCACCAGAGTTATTTCGCTCTGGGTGTCAAACTCACCAAAATTTATCGACTTATTGTCGATGTGGGATTCCTTTAATTCTCCCCCTCGAGATGATAACTCTTCGAGTTCATTCATCTCGAACTGAATCCCACTTTAGGATCAATAACATATCCAATATGGATCATGTATTTATTCTTAGATCCTTATAAAAATGTGAGACTTGTAATAACCCCTCCTAAGATGATGGCTTTTCAAGCCTATTTATCTTGGACCGAATCGGTTATATTCGGGGCTTAATTGGGAGAAATATTACGGAAAATGACCATTATATAATGAGCTTATCAAAGAAAAATGGTGATTTGGCCAACGACCATATAATTCTGGAGGCATAGCCTACTACAGAGTTAAGGAGAAGGTATATAACCTTTAACTCTTTATATAATATAAAATTAAATAAATTTAAATAAATTCAACGTAAATTAAATGTTACCTCTGAAATGTGGACGGAAGCATGTACTGCTTGAATAGGCTTTTCTTTTTTTACATAAAATTTTAGTGATATTTAATCACTCTTTTCGAGTTCCAATTTAGGTCATCAATATATACAGCAGTGATCACAAATCTCGAAAGAGATTTCTAAATAAAGACGCAAGGGCATATTTTATTATTAACATATCCTTTCTTTAATAAATAATCGCTTAAACGATTATATGCGTCTGGATTGTTTTAATCCGTAAAGTGATTGCTGTAATTTGACCGTACATATTTCATTAGACTTAGAGTCTAATGGCTCAGGAACTTTAAATCCTTCTAGGATTTTTATGTATATATTAAATCCAAAGATCCATATAAACATGTTGTCACTACATCCATATGGTACAATTCTAAATGATAAGAGACCGTTAGGCTCGTTGTGTACCTGAATATAATTGTATTCATGACCGGAGAATAAGTTTCTTCATAATCAACTCCAGGTCTTTGAGAAAAACCTTGTGTAACAAGTCGGGCTTTATATCGTGTAATTTCAACTTTTTCGCACGAAGACCCACTTGCACCCAGTAGGTTTTATATATTTAGATGTAGTGACAAGAGATCCAACGACATCTCTTTTATTAAGGAAGAGCAATTCAATATATTGCACTTTTTTTTAATCAGGCCCTTGTTAGCACTGATATGGATCCTGGATCTGGATCATTATCATCAAATGCATTTTTCTACCGGGATAGCTTGACCGGTTATGCTATGCCTAAAGCATTAGTAAACTAAGTATACTATTATAAATAATTTTTCCATCTTTATTTTTTGCATGATATAATCATACATTTGCGTGTCTCCATTGTGGTCGGACATTCAATACCACATTTATTTATAGTCTCAATATAATAATAATTATAAAGAAAAATATTTTAGAAACTACACGAGTTTCTTTGAGACTTTGGAGTACACAAAGCATCGATTATTATGAATCTGATGCATTTGGAAGTCGAGAGACTACCTCATCTAGACCTTCCAATTATTTTGCACTGTCTAAAAATATTTTGACACGTGCTTTATATATTCTCATAAGAGAAATATAATTTTGATTTTAAAGACATATTTCAAAGTCTTTAAATCTCATATAACACATATATTTATTCTTTATGGATAAAATAAATAAAAATAATTAAACACAGAAATTCATAAAATTAATAATATAGACACAAAAGCCTTTTTATATAAGAATTCAGGAGGCATCGCCTTCCATTAAGAATTCAATAGGCATAGCTTTTGTTAGGTCGTAGAAAAAGAGGCAGAGCCTACCATATATATCGATCAATCTGGAAAAATATAAATTTTCATTTGATCGTTAGGAAGGTAAAACCTACCATATATGACGATCAATCCGGAAAAAGCATAGCCATTTATTTGATCGTAAAGGAGGAATAGCCTACCATATATAACGATCTATCCGGAAAAGACATAGCTTTTTATTTGATCGTAAAGAAAGCAGAGCCTACCATTTATAACGATCAAACCGGAAAAAAGGCAGTCTCACGATGTCTATAAAATTTCTGTTCTACAAACAAAAATGAATTTAAATGACAAAAATTATAATGTACCTCATAAACGCTCTAGCGGTAAAGACATCGTGCTGATAACGTGTTATAAAATATAACGCAAACAAATATAATATTATTGTATTATATATGTATGGCTGTAAAGAAATAATTAAGAGAGGGAGAGGGAAGTGGACGAGAGAACACACTTCACTCTTTATTTACTTTCTCTCTCAACTCATTCTTGTTATTTCCATCGACTAAACTTTACACATATATATAGTACAATAGCTTGGTGCCTAAGCTAAAGAAAATTAATATGGATAAGCTACAAAGAAGATAAGCTAGAACTAAGTTACTTGGGGACAAAGCTATAGAAATGGATAATCATTATCCATATAATTTCTAACAGAAGTGAGTTAATGAAAGAAAATAAAGATACTCGGCGACTGAGAAAACGTCCCAGGAGTCCCCTTTTGACAAATACAAATCCCATATCTCCCTCGAAAAAACAGAATTATATTTGTATTTAATTTTAAATTGAAATTGAATGTAATTACCTCTTTACCCCAGACAAAACAAGAAAACTACAAAATCCAACCAAGCTAATTGGGTTGAAAATACCCAAACCCTTTTTTATTGGGTCGAATCTAATTAAAACAGGTAAAAACACTTAGACTTGAATAATTCAGATCGGGTAAAAACCAAACACGAGGAAAACACTTAGGGTTCATTCCTTCGGAGAAAAATCTGCTTTCGACGGCGATCTTGGTATAACTACAGATCGATTTATTTCTATTTCTTCAGAGTCGATCTTGGTATAACTACAAACAACTACGTTATTGGGCAAGGTAAAATCGAGTTTTTATTTTGGGTTTTGCGATTGAAATCGATTGAAATCGAGTGAAAGTCTACGAAAATCGATTGTTCGTTATGTTTGTATAAAATCCGAAGAGATGGAGAATGTTAGTGGTAATAGAATCGATTGAAATATTGAATGGAAGTACTAATCTAAATGATTTTGTTTGTAGGTTTGTGGAAGGGAGTTATGCCTCGAACAAAGAACGCAAATGTATCTTTAACGGAGACTCCGCCAGAAGCCAATCTTGAAGAAGTGCCACCGCCGGCAGTAGTGGAATCTGAAGCAACAGATACAATCTCTAACGTGGTTGCAACGGTAAGAGCCAATCTTGAAGAAGTGCCACCGCCGGCGGTAGTGGAATCTGAAGCAACAGATTCAATCTCTAACGTGGTTGCAACGGTAAGATCTCTAAAATTTGGACAACTAGCAGAACTAGGTATAAGTTTGTTGCTTGTGTCTCTTAGAAATTTCTGAAACTAAAAGGTAAAACTATGATAATTAGGTATAACTAACGTGCATTTATAACTTATAAATATCTGAAACTAAAAGGTAAAACTATGAATAACTAGGTATAACTATGCTGCTTTTGCTTTTATAACTTAGAAATATCTGAAACTAAAAGGTAAAACTATGAATAACTTGGTATAACTATTCTGTTTTTCTAACTTAGAAAGTTTTAAAACTAAAAGGTACAACTGTGTATAACTTGGTCCATATTGATTGCAGGATTCTAATGAGGAAACCGAAGCTCTACAACCTTTTAAAATGTACTTCAGTCCGAGTGAGTATACAAAGCCATTCAAGATTTCAGCAAAGTGCTATATTCATAAGGTAGTGGGCTTATTGGAAACTCATCTTAGAGGCAAGGAGTTGAGATGGTTTAAGGAACACCCACAGTTCCGACACTTCTTCCACATGCACAGGAACGCAAATCATAAGTTGATGGGTATGTGGCTGTTATTTCTTCGCACAGCATGTTTAGAGAAGAAGCGCGAAGTTTGGTTTATCGTCAACGGGGTTCTGATCCGCTATTCTCTCAAAGAATTTGCTCTCATGTCAGGATTATATTGTCACCAATTTCCGAAGTCCTATGAAACCAAGGGCAGTATGGAGTTTGTTGGCAGTTAATTTGGAGTTGGAGCAACAATAAAATATCAAGATATGGAGGAAAAGTTCCTATCAATGAAGAGATCTTCTGATGATCGTTTGAGAGTAGCTGTGTTGTACTTCTTAAGCAGCATCATCGTTGGAAAGACTAAGACAGGAGAGAAGGCACCAACTGTGGAGAAGTTTTTCCAAAGGGCTGTGGCTGATCTAGACTTGTGCGAAACATTCCCGTGGGGGAGATATGCATTTGATGAAAATCTGAAAGACATCTTCTATATACTGGAAAAATGTGAAGGAGTTGTTGGTCCACAGAAAGTGTTTCCTAGTTTCGTTATGCCTCTGGAGGTATGCATTATTCATCTATTAAATTTTTATAAACTTGGTATAAGTAAGAGTATATTAGCAGTTATACAACTTAGTTTTGAATGATCTTTTATTTTTTGCAACTTCTAGCGTTTGAGTCAATTCCAGTTCTGAAGAACACTTTTTGCGTCGATGTGGGATCAGCAGAACCTAAGTGTCCTCGGATGTGCAAGACGAAGTTTAAACCAAGTACTATGAAAGGTTAACACAGAAAGTGTTTCCTAGTTTCGTTATGCCTCTGGAGGTATGCATTATTCATCTATTAAATTTTTATAAACTTGGTATAAGTAAGAGTATATTAGCAGTTATACAACTTAGTTTTGAATGATCTTTTATTTTTTGCAACTTCTAGCGTTTGAGTCAATTCCAGTTCTGAAGAACACTTTTTGCGTCGATGTGGGATCAGCAGAACCTAAGTGTCCTCGGATGTGCAAGACGAAGTTTAAACCAAGTACTATGAAAGGTTTTCCTATGTCAGATGTGTATGACAAACTCGGTACAACTAAGGTTAGTTAAAATCTGAAATGCAAACTAGATAACATGTTTATTATTTATGTGTCATGGAGGTTGTATTAATTAGATTTTTTTATGATGCACAGGACATTCAAAGTATCTTGACTCCATCTCCTGATGAGGAAGAACTTTTGAAAAGCATTATGGATGTTGAGCGTGGATGGAATGATAAAGATGATGTAGTTGCTGATGGTTGGCACAAGCGTCTAGTTGATGAGGGAAGGAGTATATGTTTTGAAGAGAAATTCAATGAAGATGTAGGCAACCGAACATTTGAGGAAGCTGTGATTATGCCTACAAGAAAAGGCCGTCGGGGAAAGAAAGGCAAAGAGAAAGTGACTGAGCCTCCGAATGATGCAAGTAGTGATGGATTGGCTGAGCTTGTGTACACGTTGAAGACAACGTTGGAGAATGGATTTAAGGATATGCATGAGAAGATGATGGATCTCAGTAAAAAGTATGAAGACCAAGATACAAGACTCAAAACTATAGAAGCAACAATCCAATCAATCCAAGTCAGAGTTAAAAGTGGTGGTGCTAAAGAGAAAGAGGCGGAGATAAATCCAGTTGGGAATGTTGAGGTTGACTATAGTGATAAAGAGGATGAGGTTGGAGCAAAACAAGTGAATGCAGTTCAAGATGAGAGTGGTAAGGATGGACCAAATTCTGAAGAGTTAACCAAGGAGAATGAAGGTGGTGAAAAAGTGATGGAGAAGGAGATGGAAAAAGAAAGGGCTGAAGATGATGAGATGGAGTCGGAGATGGAAATAGAGGATGATGTATGGTGGTCTTAAAGAGGTTGAGGCCAGAGAAGGAGGAGAGATTGAAAAAGAGGGTGACGTGGATGGTGGTACTAAGGGGAGTGAGGTTGGAGAGAAAGAGAAGGAGATTGGAAAAGAGGGTGATGTGGACGGTGGTACTAAGGGGAGTGAGGTTGGAGAGAAAGAGAAAGAGATTGGAAAAGAGGATGAGCCAAGTAAAAATGAGAAGATGCTTAAAAGGACTTACAAGAGATGTGAAAAGAGAAAAAGAATTAGCAAAAATGAAGTGGATCCAAAAGAACAAGGGAAAAAGGCGGATGACAATGTTGATGAACCAAGGCAAGAGGACACTAAGAGGGTGAAGTTGATAAAGAAGAATGCGAAGTAGGGGTCTACCACTGTTGTGCATCGGAGTCCTATTGTGACGAGGACTAAGAAGAATTAAGTACCATTGTGTATTGGAGTCCACTACTGTTTTTGAAAACTCTTTAAGATGTTTTATTTTGTCATGAATATGAATTTGGTTGTTGTTTTATTTTGGTATAACTCTGTCGGTTTTGAAAAACTAGGTACAATTGTGTGAACAAAATGATTATTGTTTTATTTTGGTATAATTTTGTAAAACTAAGTACAACTGTGAACGATAAATATGTACAACTGCATTATTTTGTTAAACTAGGTAAAACTATGTACGTTTGTTCATTGGTATTTTTATTAAATGTGTACAACTGCTTTATTTTTGTTAAACTCGGTAGGAATAGATAGAAATTACTAGGATAAATATGTTTAGTCATACAAATACAAATACTCATATTCACCAAATACATATTTTTGAGACAAGTAGAACTACAAAGTAGTACCTTAGTTGTACCAAGTTACAAGAACAACTGTGAGAAAAAAACCAACGATAAAGGGTACCATCATCTTAGTAATTTCCTTCGTCTCTTTCTTTCTCCCCATCTTTAGCAGTGCAACTTCTTCTTCAAGAACACTAACTTGAAAATCCAACTGTTCTACCTCATTTACCAATGCCTCGTCCACCCACTTGAAGACATGGGTATCGTTCATAAGCTACATTCAAAAATTAAAATAGAATTAAAAGAACGTGATCTTATTCAAAATATTCACAAACTTACAATGAGACTTTTACGTTTCTATCAGAAGCATATTTGCATCGGTAGTAGCGGCGGTAAGGATTTGGGACTGATTTAGAGATCTTTTAAACGATTTCGTCGCCACACCTACACCTCTTTGGAATCCCAGCAACTCTTACTCTTGTTCGGTTTGAGGAGGTTTCACTCGAGCTCGGAGCGGAAGAGACATGGCTCATCTTTCTTATATGGAAGATTTAGGGATTTGGTGGGGTTGGGGTTAAAGAAGATTTAGGGATTTGGTGGGTTTGGATAATAAATTGGAGATATTGAGATGTAATTGGGAGGATTTTGGGGGATTTCGTGGAAATGCTGGGTAATAAATTAAGGGGTTGAAATGATTTTTGGGGAAAAATAAAAGAAATTGGGTTAATTCGAAAATTTTTTGTATTTTGGAGGGAAGAGAAAATTTTTTGGATATTTGGGGCAAATAACACGTGAAACGCATGGCGCCGTCATTTGTACACGTGGCGCCGTCATTTGTACACATGGCGCCGTCAAATATACACAGTTTTTCCAAGTTTACAAGTTGTACTCGGTTACACACAGTTGGACTTTTGGGGTTTTTTTCTGTATAATTAGTTATTCTTGGATTAATATTAATTTTTTTTAGTTGTACACATGATTTTATGTATATGTGGTAAATTCCAAACATATTCATTCAATAATATGTATAAAATGTTTATTTTTCAGACTTTCAACATTCACCATGAATATTCAAAAGAAAGACATCTTAAAAGTATAAGAACTTTCATGTAGAAAGTTCAAATGTGTAAGATTTTTGAAAATTTTATTTACCAAATTTTGATTACAAACCATTAATTTGATTATGTAACACTAAGTTGTCTATTTTTCAGACTTTCGACATTCACCATGATATAATTTTGAATTTATGAAGATTTGTTAATTTCTTCATAGTTATACCAAACCAAGTTTAACCAAGTTTTACAAAATCAAAGACATACATAGTTGTACCATTACGAAACCAAGTTTTACCAAGTTATTCAAAACCAGAGAATACATAAAAACACGAAATCAAAGACATACATAGTTGTACCATTACGAAACCAAGTTTTACCAAGTTATACAAAACCAGAGAATACATAAAAATACGAAATCAAAGACATACATAGTTGTACCATTACGAAACCAAGTTTTACCAAGTTATTCAAAACCAGAGAATACATAAAAACACGAAATCAAAGACATACATAGTTGTACCATTACGAAACCAAGTTTTACCAAGTTATACAAAACCAGAAAATACATAAAAATACGAAATCAAAGACATACATAGTTGTACCATTACGAAACCAAGTTTTACCAAGTTATACAAAACCAGAGAATACATAAAAACATGAAATCAAATACTATGGTTGCCAAATAACAACCATTGCAGCGATTGCCTCGGCCTCCTTTTGTTTTGAGTCCTTTGACGTTTTGGACGCCTTTCCCCTGTGGATGGAAACCTCAACACTTTTGTTCTACCCTTCTTCTTTTTCCGAGGCAGAGGTAATACCTTCAATGCTTTGATGTCATCTGGGATATCCCATTGTGACTTATCCGGGACTAAATAAATAGTCCTATAATACGCCAATGCCCACATCTCCGCCCAATAATACTTTGAAACCAATTCATGTATTTCCATACTTCGAGTTCTTGTTGTATCGTTCTCGAAGGCAATGAAACCGGCTAGTGCATGCACACAAGGATACTTTTGGATATCGAACACCTTGCAACTGCAAGTTTTCAAGAGCAAGTTGACAAAATATTCTTTCCCTTAACTACCCCTGACATTGTATTCAAACTGGAATGTGTTTAGCTCCGTCACTTTTAGTTTCTCAGCTTCAACCCATAAATCATGCAAGTATTTCTCCACTAAAGGCACCAACTTATTCTCATTAGATCCTGACGCGGCTTCTTTCCGATGTTCATTAAACCAACCAGAAATCTTGGACAAGATCGCATCAAGCATGGGTATTAAAGAATACTTCCTTGCATTGAGGAAAACAGAATTCAAAGATTCCACACAGTTGCTTGTGTCCAAATTGTATCGATATCCTCTGAAACAACACCTAGCCCATTTTTCTTTCACGGTTGTATCCTCCAAATAATTGGCCGTAGAAGGATATCTTAGCTTAAAAGTTCTGTACCCCCTCCCGAATTCAGGCCATGGGTGTAAACCCGACTTAACTCCATGAATCTCCATGCAACTACGTCTCTGTTAACGTTAGTGGCATGACCTTTCACATTTTGGGATAAATGCCAAACATAATACCCGTGATGAGCCACGGAATACATATTACGTATGCCTTTGATGAGGCTTGAATTTCTGTCACTCATAAATACCAATTCTGGAGTATCGGGTACAACTGTTAGCAGCTTCTCGAAGAACCATCCCCAACTAGCATCATTCTCACTGTCGAGTACGCCAACCGCTATGATATAATGATGACGATTTGGGTCTTGAGCTGAGGCAAATACTAGAACACCACCATATCCGTTCTTCAAATGTGTTGCATCAACAATTATCACTTTCCTCATCACTTGAAAGCCTTCAATGCTAGCTCCCAAAGCTATGAATAGGTACTGAAATTTATCTTCCTCATCCAATTTCAGATATGTTATTGTACCTTCATTTACCTTCTTCAACATGTACAAATAACAATTTATATCCTTGTAGCTATCTTCCGCGCTACTTTTTAAATCACAAATGGCTTGCCTTTTCCCTCTCAATGCGGTGGAGTACGATATATTCACACCTAATTTCGTCTGTACAAGCTCCATGATAACCTTAGGAACTGGAGTTTCCATTTGTCCTGGAAAAGTATCATGAAGAAGGGCTGCTACTAATTCAGGGGTACCTTTCCTCTTCCTCATCCTTGTACTACTCTTACTTATCCGGGTACAAGTATGCATCTTGTTGTACTTTCTAATCGAGTAAATACTTGTATTCCGAATATTTGAAGCTCGTATACGCCAAGCACAACTTTCTTTAGAACACCTTAGGACATACCGCTCCTTTTCAGACTTTTTAATAATATAACCAAAACTGTTAGCAAATGCACCTTTGTCCACCACTTCATGCAATGCCGCCTTGCTTGGAAATTCTTGTCGTAAAATCAGTTCAATACCGTCTTCCCATTCTTTTTTAAACTGACCAGGCTCTACAACAGGCGGGGGCTCAACGTATTCATCACCCCTATCATCACATCTATCCATAGATTCATCACGTGATCCAATCTCAGGATCTTGAGTATCATCAACCTCCATTATTGCCTCATTTCGTTCTGTTCCTTGTTCATCGCATTCGCACAAAACGATGGCAGCACTATCAGTCATTTCATCCTCATTTGAATCTAATTCCGCATAGTTCTTACCAACAGAACTTTTATTGAGGAGCTCCGCTCTCGACAGTTGCTCGGGCAATTCTGGTGGAGTGATGACGTCCACATTCAAAACATATCTACGGTTATTTTCACCTGAAGATATATAGACACCTACATCCTCATCATCACTAATGTAAATCTCTTCAATTGGTCCCATTAGCACTGCATTGTACCTCATTTGCAATTTAACCTTACTTTCATCTAATCCAAGCTTCGTGCATATCCTACCTTCTAACATGGAGAGAGTTATTTCCCCCCCTGATGTATTCATCATCAAGCTATACATGCGACCTTTGCATTTAAAATATATGTTCACGTTCTCCATCATTGTATCCTGCAAAAACAATACAAAAACTCTGTCAGTTATACTAGTTGTACTAGTTGTACTACAATTCTGGGTAATACTAGTATAACTAGTCATACTACATACATCTGGGTAATATTAGTATAACTAGTAATACTACATATATATTTTTCAATAGATTCAGGTACATTTCTACCCAGTTATACCAGTTGTACTTTCGCGACAAGAACTCAAATCGAATGGTTTCGGGTTCAAAACTACAATTCACTATGATTCAGTTGCTGTAATCCATTTCTTACCCATTTACAGACCTATTCGACCCAGAAACTATGCATAAACTTCCAATGTACATACCCAAACACAATAACCCAAATCTAATTGAATTGAATCTCCTACATTTCTAAATCCAAAACTTCAATTTGAAGCTCTATGTAGCTCGAACAACATACCTTTTCTCTCTATCTCGACGCAGCTCGCCGGAGGAGAGGATACGCCTGCAATGGCGACTGAAATCGAATTTTCCGGCGAGGAGAGCTCGAGCTCGAGCTGAGAGGAGCGTTCTCACGTTTTTTTTTTTTTTGCCTGTTTTCGATTTTTTTTTTTTCATTTCAGAAAATAATTAATTAAAATGAATAAAAAAGAGAAAGGGTAAAATCGTCAAGTCACATTTCATTAAGAGGTTAGAGTTATACAAAAGGGGACTCCCTAGACATTTTCTCCTCGGCGACTACGGAAGTGTTACGGGACTGTGACCTAGTTATGTGACAGGCTTGTTTCATTGGTAACGTTCACGTGTTTATGACATTACGTTCGCATTATTGGTTGATTAATGACATTCATCACCACATCACATATGTATATTTGTTTTCTTCTTATATGGTTGGTCAATAAAATGGTAGCCCATACTTTTGTACTTTATCCGAGATTTGTACCAGCTATATTTTGGTATTATTTTTTAAATTATTTAATATAAAAATATTCTACCAAAATTTATTTTAAAAAAATATGAATCCAATAAATTAAAATTTATGAAAATTTTAGATTACCTTTTACAAATTTTAAATTAATAACATCAAACTTTGACAAAAATTTTAAAAATCTTATTTGAATAACAACAGATTTTTTTTTGGGCAAAAACAACAGATTCTACACAACATTTTAAGTCACTAAACTCTAGTTAAATCATAAACCAGTAACACCTTGTAGTTTACGGATATATTAGAAAAGTTTTGTAGAATATTTTTGTTAATTGGGAAAGTATTAAAGAGATTAAAAAAATATGTCATAGTGACCAAACATAACGTCTATGGCTGTCCACATAGTACTACATCATCATTCAAAATTAATTCTTAACAATCTATAGTTAAACTATAATTGCGCATTCAAAAATTTAAAAAAAAAAAAAAACAATGAAAAAAATGGAAATTGCTTAAAGTAATGAGTTTAAGAAATAAATAAATTATATCTAAATTTTTTTATTAATAACAAATAAAAAAATAAGGGATGCTAAATTAGGAAATCTCTTAGATTTAAGTTAGTAGTGAAAGACAGTTTCTAAATATAGAATTAAGAATGGATTGTTATGGCATATATGAAACAAAATTTGTATATATTAAAGTCGAAATGCTGATAAATTATATTGCTACAAAAAAATGTTAATAAAAACAAAGTAAAATGGAATTTACTTGAAAAAATGAGTTCAGAAGTAAAAAAAAATTATGTCTTAGTTTTCTATTAGAATAGAAGATATATTTAAAAAGTCGAAATAACGATGGTTTTTTATATGTGAAAATTATTGAGATATAAAACAAATAAATTTTCATTTTTTCTATCAAACACCCAATATGTTTTAAGTCCTACGTTTTAGCATTAAGAGAGAAAAGTTCTAGGCTTTTAAAGCAGCATCGACTAAATTAAAAAGCTAATTTGTCATTGCGGAAAAGGAAATAATAAAGGAAGTTTTTCCAAGGTAATGTGACTTCAAAGATCTATTTTTTTTTTGTCGTTGGAAGGGGACAATTTATTAGAGCAAAACAATACAAATAACTAAATTCAAACATTCCGTGGGTGTGCAACCCCACTCTTATCGTCTAACAACACTGATTCTACACACTCCGGACATACATCAAACGCGTGAAAACCAAGTGGCAATGAAAACATATTAGCTTTCCTATACACATGAGTACTCGGACTAACCAGTCATTTTTACTCGGACCAACTTCAAATATCTATTATATAACATATGATATGTTTAATCTCAACTTTGAGTTAATTCGAAAAAGGTGATTACAATGATACAATACAATTTAATGTGCATCTTAACTTAAAAATATGGATTGACATTTAAGGATTCATGGTTTTATCCCTTCTTCGTGTTTAATTTTCATATAATTTGTTTTTCATAATCTAAACTTTTAAGTGTTGAGATAAATAATACAAACTTTAAGCGCTGATCGAGAAAGAATGTTGGATCAATAATAGTGGCGATCGGAGTGTTACATGTTGATACTATTTTAAGAAATAAAAGATAAGTACAATAATCTTCAAGTAGCAAATATGTCAAAACAAATATTTATTAATATCAAAAGATCTCATTGTACATATTACAAAGAAAATTATTTTTTAAAGAAAATAGCACATTGTCAATTGCAAACAAATAACGAAATATTAAAAAAATATACGTATATGTCATACAAAAATTATTCAGCCTTGGTAATAAATTCATTTTATCGATTTACGCTGTTATAATTTTTTTAATTTTGTATATTTATTGAAATATTCATCTCAATGGTAGTTTAAAATTTTATGGAGTTAAAGTCATTATAAATTTTTTAATATTCAATGTATATTATCAGCATCACCTATAAATTAAAAGTAAAATTATGTATATTATAGATCACCTATAATATTTATTAAAAATATATAGAAAGAATCAAAAATAAATTATTATAGTAATTTTGCATTACTAATGTCAGTGTATAGCTACTTAAATCATTGCTAAGCCCACCAAATATGTTAAAACAATCGATAAATATAAATCTTCGCGTAACGGGGGTTAATAACCTAGTAATCTAAAACATTGATCGGTTAAAGGAAGTTCCCGACGAATACGGGACATGACTGGTTTCCGTCTTAAAATTTTATGGTGAAAGACAAATGTTGGATAATTTTATAAGTTAGACTAAGAAATATCTATATATCTTTAATATAGAACTTCTTAAATATAAATATTTTTTATTTTTTTGTGCACCGAACTCCTTATTAAAATTTATTTTTAACACAATTATAATAGACAATAAAAACTATAATACAAACGTTGGCAAGTTGTCATGATTGTTGTTTGTTTGGTTTGTTATCTAGAGCATCTCCAACCCACTTCTATATTTGCCTCTAAACTCTATTTTAGAGGAAAATCTACTCCAATCCACTTCTATTCTCACCTTTAAAATAGAACTCTCTATTTTTTGCTCTATATATAGAGGATTTCTATTTTTTCTTCTATAAAAGCATCTCCAACTCACCTCTATATTTGCTTCTAAACTCTATTTTAGAGACAAATCTACTCCAACCCACCTCTATTCTCACATCTAAAATAGATATCTCTATTTTTTGCTCCATATATAGAGGATCTCTATTTTTTCCTCTATAAATAAGTTAAATTTTTTAGAGAAAGAAATAGAGGAATACATTGGAGTAAAAATAGAGGAAACCCACCTCTATTATAGAGATAAAAGTAAAAATAGAGAAATACATTGGAGATGGTCTAAATAAAGTTAAACTTTTTTACAGAAAAAAAATAGGGAAATACAATAGAATAAAAATAGAGGAAACTCACCTCTATTATAGAGATAGAGATAAAAATAGGAAAATACATGGGAGATAATCTAATAGGAAAAGTTTTAACTCTTTAATCTATTAGTAATCGAATATTCTCATAAAACTATGACATCGTACGCCATTACAAGTTAGAATTTACCAACAAAAAATTAGTCACTTTTTACGTCCAAAAAAATGCTAATAAAATTACCACAGCGTACGCCATCATGAATTAAAATTTACTAACAAAAACACTTAATTTCTGTATATGTCCAAAAAAACTAAAATATCCTCACTTTTATAGAACATTAAAATTTAATTTATAAGCAAGTAAAATAAAAACATATATACACACTAAGGGAACAAAAACTACAAATCTATATATACAATTCAAAACTAAACACAAAAAAAATTAATATTTGGTACAATAAAAAAACAAAATTATTGACCTTTGGTTTGCTGCGAATGCGCCTCTAGTAGTTATTTAACTTGTTAGCATGATACATTATTATATATGTATCAATAGAAATTTTAAGAACATGTTATATAAAACATTTTTGAGCTTTTACTTGTGTATCGAGAGGCGAAGCTAGAAATTTATATAATGAGTTCAGAAGTTTTTTTAATATAAAATAAACTATCTTCAATATCCTTTTTCTTATAAATCACAAGTCACTTGACCACTAAAATCATGGATTTTGTTTTATATTTTAAAAATAAATAAAATAAAAATGCATTACAAAAGAAAAAAACACGCTCACTAATCACTATCATCTTCTTTTTTACGTCACCACGTTATCCATATCTCCAAATTTTTCTCTAACAATTCTTAGTTTAGAGAATTATTTCCAACGTTATGTTATTTCTTCACAAGTTTAATTATTTAACAAGAATTAAAAAGAAAACCAGAAAAAAAAAAAAAAAAGACCACGATTCAAACTATTCTTCCCACGTTCTCTATATTCATAAATTTTCCACGTAATTAATTCACAAGCAACTGATTTTGTAACTACCCACGATTCAAAGCTTTACTTGATCAACATATAAACATCATTATCATGCTTTTCATGATTTATCTTCTGCAACTTTTTTCCTTCGTCCATTTTTAATTTGATCAAAAAACTATGCCGAACTTCCCAAAATATATGGATGCTCAAAATTCTTTCACTGTTTCCATAGTTTAATTATCTCTTATGGAACAGGTTCTCACTCTTATCTCCCAATTAAGTAGAAGTTTATCTCACTTTTCTAAATTCAAATTTTTTTGCCATAAAATTTATTTTAAATGATTTGATATTATTTGCAGACTACAAAACTTTGAGATTCTTATTCCTCTAATCACGTATGCTTCAAGACAATCTTCCTTTGATGGTTTCCCTTAAGCTAGAAGGAAGCAAGAACTTTGGACTCAAGTTCTGCCATGTTCTTGGAATTGTGAGCTACAAGGTTCTGTATGAATTTCTGGAATATTGCATGAATCAAAAACTAAGCCAAACAATCACAAGATAGAGGCACCAATTGCATGTACGTCTTCTATTAGTGACTTTTTTTGTTGATTGTCTTACGAATATTAGTCATCAAAAAAAATAATAATGCTTATGCCTCTTCAAAAATTTGATTCACCTATTTAAGCATTTAGCGTATTTAGCTGTTTAACTCAATGCATTTCTTATATGAAGATTTTTTTATCAATGTATGTATGTAGTTTCTGAAAAATCAAGAAAGACAAACTTAAATTGAGAATAACTTAAAATGACATGTCTTTAGTTGCTATGTGTGAATATTTTGAGTTTATTATTTATTTTTATTTTTGAAGCTAAAACTTTATTATTTCACATCTTAGGGGGTGTTATTGGTTTGTGATTTAAATAGAGTTTTAGTGACTTTAAATGTTATGTAGAATCTGTTGTTATTCAATCAAGATTTTTAAAAAGTTTGTTAAAGTTTGGTGTTATTAGTTTAAGATTTGTAAAAAGTAATCTAAAATCTTCATAAATCTGGAGTTATTGGATTCAAACTTTTATAAAGTCATTAAAAGTTTTGTGTTATTCAATTACAACAAAAAAATCTATGATTGTTAATGAATTAAATTATTATGTTATTGGTTTATGGCTTTCTACACTTTTCTTCACAAAACAAAGTCATGAAAAGGATCATAAAAATAAAGAGATTGTTTGGGAAACTTTACAAGATTATGAAATACTAATCAACAAGATTATAGAAAACTCTCAAAAACTCTCTAACAATAGTTTAGAATCTTTCATTTGTTTACTTTCTATGATTTTATTAAACTCATCAAAATTTCCATGTAAATTAGGAACCAATAACACCCCCTTAATCTTTAAAACTATTTTTTTTCCCGTACGAAGTACGGATCTAATACTAGTTTGATATAATCTACTTGAAAATGAATATACTTGAAATATATTTACTGAGTAAGAAATAGAATAATAGGTTGAAACAAAATCTAACTCCATAATGGCTACCTCTAGTTTACAATAAATATAAAGTAATGGATTGGAGATGTATTAATGCGAGGTTGTATCAAATCGAAAACGAGTACACGAAAACAAAGATCTCGAAAGCGTAGACTTGGATTTTTGATTAAAAAAATTCTGGAAACGGATACGTCTTGAAAGCGTGTATATATAAAATGAAACACTAAACATCACATAATATTTTAAAATTATAATGAACCCCACAAATCTAATACATAGATTTTAATATAACTTAACTAAAAGTAAAAGTTAACTAGTTTTTTTTTCTTTTAAATAATTATCTGCATTCTCATTTTTTCTCAATTCCATCAGACAAAATCGTTTAAATTTTGTGTTATGAAGAAAGAAAATCATCAAACTCTAGTTTTTCAAAGTAAATTTAATTCAATTAATCACAATTTTGTGTTATGAAGAAAGAAAATCATCAAACTCTAGTTTTTCAAAGTTAATTTAATTCAATTAATCACTTCCGACATCACTCATATGACTCATACATGTACCATTTTAAGTGATCTCTTTTTTTTGTCAACAGTTGTTTATAAATTCCTCTCAAAAGAGCCAACTCTGAAAAATATTGTTTACATATGTTGAGAGATGCGGTTTGGTATGGATTTTCCATGCCAAACCATACACTTTAACATTTTCTATACGAGAAACTAAAGATTAAAAAAAAAATAGAAAACTCTTCTCTGTTTTTTTTTTTGGTGGGCAACCGGGAGTAATCCTCCCGAGTTTTATTAATAAAGAAGAAACAATTACACCATCACTCGTCTAAGACGAGGAGGACCAAACATATCGTCTTGTATGAACTCATCAACAATCGATGAAAAAGAATGAAAAGCATGAAAGCCTAAAGGCAAACTAAACGCATAGTTCGCTAACCCGTCGGCGAGACGGTTAGCCTCTCTATACACATGTCAGATTCGGACTATCCAGTCCTTCGAAAGAAAGTCGTAGCACAATCGTATTAGGAATGACAGCGGGTGCGAACCCCTTATCCCGGATTTCAGAAACTCTACCACCATTTCTGAATCAATCTCCAACTCCAGTCTCGTAATACCCCTCTCCCAAGCTATGAACAATCCATAATACACTCCCCCAAAGTTCCGCAATAGGCGCCGAACACCGCCCTATATTTAGTGCAAATCCACCACACCATTCGCCGACTTCATTTCGTAACACTCCCCCAGCCGCAGCCAAACCCGGGTTTCCCTGAGATGCCCCGTCAGTATTTAACTTGAACCAGCCCGACGGAGGCTTAGTCCATTTGATTTGTTTCTCAACTCGACCCGGCCTTTGTACCACTTCCCTGCTTCTTCCTTGAGCAGCCAATATCTCCGTGGTTAGTTCCTTGATAAACCGTACTCTATCCTTCCATAACATGTTCTCTCCAAACACGTTACCACACCTCCATTTCCAGGCCCACCAAACTGCTACCGCAAACATTGTTGGCCATGAGCCACTCTCCTCATTACCTCCACCATTCAAATTGTCATACATCCACTCAAGTAAGGATGCATTAAAAAAGTCCCGCCTCTTGTTTCTTGGTACAATCCGAACCCAAATCCCCACCATTGCTTGGCAGTCACGAAGCACATGTAAAATTGATTCAACTCCACTCTTACACACAGGGAAAATCTCGGTATCACACAAGTGTCTTTTGTATTGCTCCTTGTTTGTCATGATCACCTGCTGACCAACTAACCAAAGGAATACACGTACTCTCTCTAGAGCAATGACACCCCAGATTTTGTCATAAAACTTAGCCATATCTTGCTTTGGTGTGTCATCTCGAGTTAACAAACGATAAGCTGACCTTACTGTGAACTTATCATCTGCCGTCTCTCCCCAAGACAGCCTATCTTTGGCTCTTGTGACAGTGTCCAACACAACTGCTGCCAACTCCAGCCGCCGATTATGTGACACATAAGGCACAATCTTATTCAGATCCCAGCCAGACCCGTTGCTCCATAAATCCCTTGTTGTCCACGTCAAATACTCCACAGGTAATTCCGCTGTGATTGTATCCCTCGCCATCAACCATTTGTCTATCCAGAATCTTATAGTCTGACCATCACCAACCACCCAACTGTCCCTTGTGCACCACTTCCCGAAGTCCAATTCCCACACTTCTCCATGTGGAAGACCAGTTACTCTAAACCTTAGTCCATGTGTGATCTTTTATTTCCCCGACTTTATATTTACTCCTGACCACTCTCACCCAAAGACTAGACTTATCATTCAGAATCCTCCATCCCAACTTAGCAACCAACACTTTATTCATTGTACCAGTCGTGCGGATACCTAAACCACCCTCCCTTTTAGGTAAACATACGGTTTTCCATGACACCAAATGCAGCTTCCTCTCCGTCGGGCTGCTACCCCACAAGAAATCTCTCAAAATCTTATCCAACTTGTTTATAGTCGAAGTTGGGAGCTTAATAGTACTCATTGAGTGGACCGGTATCGAGGACAGCACCGACTTTTTAAGAGTGATGCGACCTGCCAAACTCAACATACGGCCTTTCCAACCTGCTAGTCTAGAAGACATCCTTTCCAAAATACCACCAAATGTCTCTTTATTAATTCTTTTCTGAAGAATAGGCATCCCTAAATATCTTCCCAAATCTTTTGTCGACTTAATCCCGCTCTCGCCACTAATCAAATTTCCCAAATCTCGAGACACATTCTCCGAGAATAAATTTTTTGCTCCAAGCTCACTTTCTGTCCCGACGCATTACAGAACCTCTCCAACACCCGCCGTATTACCCAGATTTGGCTAACTGAAGCTTCTGCAAATAAAATCAAGTCATCTGCAAAACAGATATGAGATAACTTTGGACCCCCCCCCCCCCTAGACAAGCTGATTGGTTTCCACTGCTTAGCCAGAACACTCTCCTCAATGAGATGACAAAGCCGTTCCATGCATAAGACAAACAGATAAGGTGACAACGGATCGCCCTCTCGCAATCCTCTCAACGGTTTGAAAGCCTCGGTTTTTTCCCCATTCCATAGCACACTCATAGATGGACCTGAAACGCATTGCATAATCCATTGCACCCATATATTAGAGAAACCCGCAGCCTGTAGAGTATCCTATAGAAAATTCCACCGGATTCTGTCGTATGCTTCTCTGTTAGAGTGATCTTTATATAATAAAATATGAATATTAGTATGCAAAAGTTGATCATCACAAAATTAGTTTTTGGGTTGTATTTTTCAAATTTTAAAATGGAAGCGCATGAGTTTTACAACAGATTTAAGAATGTATTTTTCTAAAGCTCCAGAAAAACGAAATTTCGAAAACTTCCGATTCTAGTTCCAATTATAGATCTTCGAAACAACTTTCGTTCGACCTAATGTTAAGGTGGTTTTTATCATCTCGTAAATTTTCCAAACGATTACTTCTCTAGTGGGTAAAAGATCACTTGAATTCCCAATTTTTCTGTCTCAAATTTTGTTTTGATGAAACGATTGAGGTTCCACAGTTTTTTCTTTTTTCTTTGCAACCTTGTGGTTCCACAGTTAATCAACACTTTATGACTGTTTAATCCCTTTTTAGTTATCGTTTAATATCAAACAATGACGTTTTAATAATAAAAAAATTCCTAATCGAAGTCAAAATTCCCCACAAAAAACCCCACGATCACTCTCTTCTCCGCCATGTTCGTCGCCGCTTCATCTGCCATCTCCGCCCACTGGAAGCATCATGTAAAAGTAAATCTGTCAGATTTCCTCGAGTTCATAGAGATGCTTAATCATTCACGCACCTGATCGGACCTCTCTTCTGATTTGCTGGAATCTATTTTCGAAAAATTAAGATTCGCAGATTTCCATCGCGCGAAGCTTGTGTGTTCAACCTGGAATTCGAGTTCGATACGAACAGTGTCCCGAAAAAGTGAATACTGTTTCCAGACTCTGAAGAAAACGTTTGTTTGCTTTTTAATCCAGAAGAAGACAGAATTTACAAAACAGAGAGTGACTTCTCAAAGATTCGATTCCTAGCAAACTCTGGTAAATGGTTTCTTGTGGTAGATTCTGGATTCAGTTTGTGTATTATAGATGTGTTTAACGAGAATAGGAGGATTGATCTTCCTCCTCTAGAGGCACTCTTATCAAGTAAATATAGTCTCAAGCGTGTGAGAGATAAGGAATTTAGATGGGGATTAACTAGTGGTTCTTGTTTGGAAATGAAGACTGATAATCTCAGAGGTCTTTTATGGGTAGATGAGAAGACGGAAGACTTCGTTGTAGTGTGGTTCTTTGACCCTGTTGGTTATTTATTCTTTTGCAAGAAAGGGGATACTCATTACACTTTCATTCCGTTGTATGACGATGTCCCCAAGCTGTTATCTGGCTTCAGTGATCTTGTACTTCGGTGTTACCGTCTTTACATTGCTACTACTCATCGTTGCGTTCGAGTTCTAGATTTGTCTGGACATCAAGGTTTCGAGGATGTCACTGGGAGTAACCCGAAGCCAATGTTTTCTCTTCGTAAATATTATGCTTCTTTTAGCATTGCCGTTACAATCAATAGCAGGAGAGGTTTTGTTAGTCGAGAGCACGAACTTTGAAAACCGTAGGAGCTTCCGTCTCTACAAGAAGGATCCTAATGCAGATCTAAATGAATACAGCCCTGATCTTCTTGAGGTCGATTCTGTTGGTGATGAAGCCCTGCTTCTCGACTTGGGTATTATCGTGCCTGCTAACCATACCATTGGTATCAAACCAAACACTATCTATTTCACCCGTCATGATCGTGCCCGTCTTCGTATCCCTTTTGATCTGGATATTTGTGTGTTCAATCTTGCAACCAACACCCTCAAACGCTTCCCTCAACTCGCCGGCCTAAATCTCAAGGATGCTCGATGGTTTCTCCCTTTCACTTGAAAGACTTGATTCCTGCTGAACCTCGGCGACTTTATTTGTGCTATTCTGAATATAAACTATGAAATTGTTGCCACTTGCTGAACCTCAAGGATCTTACTTGGGAACATTTAACTTTGTGTGAAATAAGTGTATATATAAGAGTTACAATAGTTCCCTGATCTCAAGGATGCTCAATGGGTTTTTCCTTGGGACTTTGTTCCTTTTAGAAGTTCTATGGCGAGGCGCCTTTTTTGTGTTTGTTTATTTCGTTTCGTTAATGCTTTTGAAATCACAATCATCACATATGAGTGCCTAATCAACTGAATTTAATAATGCATGGTCTAAAAAAGGCCATCTTTTTCACTCCTCTTCACCAAGGATTAAGACACAATGACTTGCAATTCTTTACTTTTTTTCAATCTCGTGTCTTGTGTTAACTAACAGAATCTCATTTCTACCATCATCATCACCATCATATTCTTGTCATTATTAGTCTCCTAATTACACGTTTTAGAAGACCAGCTTCGTCCCATGAACTCTTCACGGCTTATTCTTGTTCCCTGCAGTTTCCGCTTTTGCACTCTTTGTCGGAAACCAAACTAGGGAAGGCTCCATTTCCCTTGAATTCAATGCAGATTTCACAAGTTTTTCTGCCTGTAGAGGAAAGAACGATAAACACCGATACGCAGAAGTATGGTGTAAGGAATCCAAAGCAGAAAAACAAAGACGATCAAAGAAGTAATTAGAATTATACACATTCTTGCCTACGTTATCAGTCTCTAACTTTTGTTTTGGTTTAGCTGAGGCAGACCAATGAATATTTGTTAAATATAACGATAATGAATTATTAGTTTGGGGAATTCAACGAATAGAAGAAACAAAGGTCCAAATATTTGTTAAATACATTGGATATATTATTCACATGATTTTTTTCATGCAATTGTAATTCACAACAAACATCCGTTAACATCCACTATCGAAACATCTATCAATAAAGAGAATTAGACAACTGGTACTTTAAAAACTACTGCAATCGGTATGTTATATACCACCATAAGTGTGGAAGTAACTAGTAAGATTCTGTTGTGTGAGTTGGATTATTTGTAAGTTGGTTTGAACTAAAAAAAAGTCTAAATTTTTTAGTATAATGTATGTAGAAACTATCTGAATGTCGATATTTGATTGAGTTTGTCGAAGTAGAAGTACAGGTATTGAAAGATTACAAAGCCTAAGATTACACATGATTGACCGTATCGGTGAAAAGTGATTAACCTCCCCTTGTTGCTCCTCATCCCTTTATAGGGGTTTTCATCGTATCTTTGACACGATCTCGGTCATATGTATCACATTGCCAAATTTTATCGATGTCGTTTCCGTTATAGTCTTCAACTTTTTATGTGGTTTTCTATAAAAAAGAATTTAAAAAAAAAAAACAATATCTTTACTTTTTTTTCACAAAAACAATATCTTTACTTCTTTTTTTTTTTTTAATACCCACACCACACAAATATATAAAAAGCGAATACTAGCAAAAAAATTAATCCATAAAAATTGAATCAAAATTTTGTTATCTTGACTAAGAATTAAAACAAATTAACGAAAGTGTAGTAAAATAACAATAAATAATAAGCTCTCATAAAAAAAATTTTAAAAATAAAAATATATTTAAACTTCAATTGTTAAACTATACTAATGTTTACAATCTCTTTTGATGTTTTAAGTATATTAAAAAAAATATCTCTCTCGAGCAAAACCTAGCCGCCGAGAAGAAAGTTCTTTGCCATCTCAGATCTGGCCTTTCCGGCCTTCGGTGCTTCTCGCCGGAGCTGTGAGAGGGTCGTTTTGTTGTTTAATTTCTTGCTTGTTGCTCTGTTTTTATTTTTCTAGTAGTTCTGATTTTGAAGAACAAGATGCGAGGAGTGGTTTATCTTTCTTCTGTGGATCTTTGTTGAGGAGCAGCGGTTTGATTATTGCTCCTTTGGTCTTGTCTCTTCTTTGTCAATTTTATTACTGGCGTTGGTTGCCTTTGTCCCTGGCCTAGGTGGCTTCCTATGCACCTTTGGTTGGTTTTGCTTCCGGCGACCTTGGCTTCTTCAGCAAGGTTAGTTCGGCTCTGTTTCCGGCGATCTCGGCTTTGACAGCGAGGTTGTTCGGCTTTGCTTCCGGCGATCTCGGCTACATCAGCGAGGTTGTTCGACTTCTGTTATGGTTTGGGGAAAGAGAAGCAGATTGTCGAAGTGGTTACTTATCTTTCAAGCCTTTGGATTTCAATAGTTCCAGATCTTGCAGAAGTTTCGGGTGAATTGAATTGCACTCATGGCTCCGTCAGGTCGCGCGTTAAGTGTAAAAGTTTCTGGGACGGGGGTTAAGTGAGAGATTCATTATTCCCATCTTAGTTCATTTATTTGGAAAATTCTGCTGGTTTCCTTTCTCTATTAAGGTTCTTGTTTGTTTGAACGGTTTCATTCGAGATTGCTAGAATCAAGGCTTAGCTTCTGTGGCTATGGTCTTTTTGGGTTTGTTTGTACTTCTTGATGTGTGTCCTTCTCTTAGGACTTTGTCACCGGGGAATTGTTTTCCGCCGGTTTTCGACTCGGAACTCTTTGTTTACTTTTTCCAACCTTAAGTGTTTTTCTAAGGTTTAATAATAACAAAAGACGATAAAAAAAAATACTAATGTTTACAAATGTAGATGATGATATTCTCATACAATTGTTTGTCCAGGAGCTAGATGCAAAAACAATTCCGAAAAAAAAGAAATCCCTCTTTTGGGCATAGGACCCTCTTTTTCTGTTAGAGTATTCCAATCTAAAGAAAATAGAGCATCTGTCTGGAAAAAACACTTTCCCTTATTGCTAAACTCACCGTTTTAGTCCTTCTGTAAACCTATTGTGCACAATCTCTCTCGGCGGCTAGGGTTTGTTCTTCAGGTCTTCTCGCTGTTCTTCCCGATTTGTGTTGATCTGTGTGGCTTTTATCTTGGTTGCTAGCTGGTGGTCGGTCTTCTCTTCTCGGGCTAGCGGGTGCTGTGATTGTTCTCTCTTTGTGGGTTGGCGAAGTTTCTGGGCTCGTTCCGTTTGTTTGGTTTTTAGCTCGGTTGCTATTTGTGGTCTATCATCTATGTTCTGGGTAGCGGTTGTTCTGTTTGCTCTCTTCTTGTTGGTTGACGAAGTTCCTCAACTCATTCCTCGCGGTTCTTTCGGGTTCAGTGGCTTGGAAGTATGTCGGCTGCAATGGATAAGGCTCTAATGGCCATGTCGTTGGATGAAGTCGATGCTCGTTTTGAAATGCCTGATCTCCCTCAATTCAGTTCTTGTGAGAAGAATGTGTTAAGCTTGATTGGTCGGTTGTTGAATCCTCAAAGTCAGAGTATGTCGAATTTGGTGTACAATATGCCGAGAAAGAGGCAAAAGATTGGAAGAGTTCGTGGTGTGGCTCTTTCCTTGGAAAGGTTCCAGTTTATCTTTAAGTCTGAACATGATCTTGTGGAGGTCCTTGAAAAGGGTTTTCAGACTTTCAATGAATGGGGATTGGCGTTGGAGAGATGGACGCAAGTCCCTCAACCGGATTCTCTGCAATTTGTTGAGTTGTGGGTTCAGATTCGTAATATCCATGTTAACTACTATACGGAAAAGGCGATTACTCTATTGGGTGATCTAGTAGGTCAAGTTGTGGAAGTAGTTTTCGATCCGGTAAGATCACAAATCAAGGATTTTGTGCGTGTTCTGGTGAAATTTGATGTTTTTGGACCCTTGAGAAAATCAAAGGTTATTAATCTGCCTGGAGGTCTCTCTACAACAGTCTACTTTTTCTACGAAAAAGTGCAGAAGAGATGTTATAACTGTCAACGTTTGACGCATGAAAAAGATGATTGTCCTCTGCTGCTTAAACAAATTCAGGATCAGGTTTTGGACAAGAAGATGGGGAAAAAAGTTGATAAGTTAAAGCCTCCTCTGGTTTTAAAGGAAGGTGATCCATTATTTGGTGTGCTCAAAGAAGAACAGGTCGGTATACATCCTCTGTTAGGTAGACCGAAGATTGCTCCTGATGTATTGGAAGGTATGAGACAATATTTAAAGATTGCTTCAAGAGAAGAGCGTAAACTTAGAGAGGACAAAGTTAAGAAATCTGTTGCTGAAGCAGAAAGTGATCCTATTACTCAAAAGACTGTCCTTCGTCTTGAACCTTCACCCTTTGTTTCCTATGATCTGGATAAAGGAAAAGGTATTGTTTTTGGTTATGAATCATCAGAAGCTTCTTCTAAGAATCTGTCTCCATCTGTTGGAAGTCAGAAATTTATGGGTGCTGCAATTTCTGCGGGAAAGAATATGTCTCAGTCACTGGTGCACCAGTCTTTGTCTGATGGGTTGGCTCTAGTTGATTATTCTATTTCCTCCTCTTTCTCTCAACCTTGTTCAACGGCTTATGAGGTTGGCTCTTTCGAAGCCAGCCCTTCCAGATCAAGGCAAAGAAGGGGTAGAGGAAGGAACCGACCTTATGTTAGTAAGAAGAAGCAAAAGTTTGGGGCGGTTCCAATGGGATCGACTGAGACATCAAAGAAGGATGGGTTGCAAGTGGGGTTGCTGGATAAAAGGAAAGGAGTAATGACTGATGGTGATAACAAAAAAGTCGCAAGGCGCAAAAAACAAGAGATGGTCCCAAATGAGGGACTGTCCAACATCCAATGAGCATAATGAGTTGGAACTGTCAGGGCTTGGGGCGGCCTCAAGATTTGACAGTTCAGCGTCTCATGGAAATGCGTAAAAAACATTTTCCTGAGATTTTGTTCCTGATGGAGACGATGAATGTCAGAAATGTGCTTGTAGATATTCAGGTTTGGCTGGGTTATGAGAAGGTTTTTACAGTGAATCTGGTGGGCAGATGCGGTGGTTTGGCTTTGTTCTCTAAGAAGGGAGTGGATATTAATTTTTTGTTTGTGGATAAGAATATCCTTGACCTTCAGGTAAATATTGGTGGTTCTAATTTCTTCATTTCCTGTGTCTATGGGAATCCGAATAATAGTTTGAGAAACCATGTATGGGAAAAGCTTTTGAGGATCGGTGTTACAAGGAAAGATTGTTGGTGTATGGTGGGGATTTTAATGAAATTCTCCACAGTGGAGAGAAGTTAGGTGGGCCGAGTAGAAGTGAAGCCTCTTTTGTGGATTTTGGGAACATGCTCAAGGTTTGTGGTATGACAGAGCTATCTAGTACGGGTAATGGCTTTACTTGGAGTGGTAGAAGAAATGACTTATGGATTCAATATAAATTGGATAGGTGTTTTGGAAACAAAGATTGGTTTAATCTCTTTCCAGCTTCTAATCAAGCTTTTTTGGACAAAAAGGGTTCTGATCATAGACCAGTGCTGGTTAAGCTGGTCTCCTCTCAAGATTCCTACATGGGTTCTTTCAGGTTTGATAAGAGAATGTTGCACAAGCCCTTGGTGAGAGAATCGATTTTGTCTGCTTGGCAGTCATCTTCTTCTGAGTTGGGTAAGACTGTTTTTGAAAGACTGAGAAGATGTAGGAAGTCTCTTAGCTTGTGGAAAAGAACCAATGGTACTAATGCTCAGACCAAGATTAACAGAATTCAAGAAGAAATTGAGCTTGAGCATTCTGCTTTATTCCCGTCTTTTTCCAGGATGGCGATTCTTAAGAGAGACATGGTCTCAGCTCATAGAGAAGAAGAGAGCTTCTGGTCTCAAAAATCCAGACAGAAATGGGCTAATTAAGGGGACAAAAACACTAAGTATTTTCATGCTTCAGTCAAAGCGGAGAGAAACAAGAATGGGTTGGAGAAACTAATTGATGACGAAGGTGTTACCCACTGTTCTGAAGCTTCTAAAGGAGATGTTGCAGCAAAATATTTTCAGCTTTTATTCGCGTCATCTTATCCTGTTGAGGATGATTTACAGTTTTGTCAAGATTTTATCCCTAGGGTCTCACCTGCTATGAATGAGACCCTTTGTGCTGATGTTTCCAAGGAGGAGGTAAGAGCTGCTATCTTCTCAATTAAACCATCAAGTTCACCAGGTTCAGATGGGATGACTGGTGTTTTCTTCCAACAATACTGGGACATTATTGGTGGTCAGATCACAAAGGAGGTTCTTTGTTTTTTTAGGGATGGAGTTTTCCAGAAGAAATGGAATTTAACTCAATTATGCCTTATCCCTAAGAAAGAAAATGCATCGGTTATGGTGGATTTAAGACCGATCAGCTTATGTTCTGTGATGTACAAGATCATCTCCAAAATATTGGTTTCTAGACTTAAGCCCTTACGTGGTGATATTGTCTCTCCAAATCAATCTGCGTTTGTGGAAGAGAGACTCATCTCTGACAATATCCTAATTGCGCATGAGGTTGTCCATGGTCTTAGAACTCATCTGGATTCTTCTAAGAACTTCATGGCAGTTAAGACTGACATGTCTAAGGCATTTGACCGTGTAGAATGGAGCTACTTAAGGGCTTTACTCTCTGCTCTGGTGTTTAATACTAAATGGGTGGATTTAGTGATGATTTGTGTCACTACTGTCTCCTATACTGTTTTGATAAATGGACAGCCTTTTGGATTGGTGGTGCCGGAGAGGGGATTGAGACAGGGAGACCCTCTATCCCCTTTTCTCTTTGTTCTCTGTACTGAAGGGTTAACTCATTTGATGAACAAGGCTGAGCTGGAGGGAAAGATTAACGGGCTGTAGTTTTCTTCCCAGGGTCCTTCTATCCATCATCTTTTGTTTGCAGATGATACCTTGTTTGTCTGTAAAGCTAAGGTGTCGCAGTGTGAAACAATTCAAGATATTCTGGAGACATATGGAAGAGCTACGGGCCAGATCATTAACAAAGAGAAGTCATCCATAACTTTTGGAGCAAAGATAGATGACTTGACCAAAGACTTGATTAAAGGGAAGTTGCGGATCACAAATGAGGGAGGTGCAGGTACTTATCTCGGGCTTCCTGAATGTTTTAGCGGTTCAAAGAAGGATATGCTTGAGTTTATTCATGAAAGATTGAAAAACAAGCTCTCTGGTTGGTTTACTAGATCATTATCTCAAGGCGGTAAGGAGATACTTATAAAATCTGTAGCCATGGCAATGCTAGTGTATGCTATGTCTTGTTTTAAGCTGCCTAAATCCACTTGTACCACTCTTACTAGTGCGATCTCTTCTTATTGGTGGAGTTCCATGGAGCACCATAAGAAAATTCATTGGGTAGCTTGGGACAAGATGTGCCTTCCAAAGGAGCTTGGAGGAATGGGTTTTAAAGATATTGAAATGTTTAATCAAGCTCTACTTGCTAAACAGGCTTGGAGGCTTCTACACTATCCTGATTGCCTTTTCTCTCGTTTTTTCAAGAGTAGATATTTTGAGGAGTGCCAGTTTCTTCATGCGGTTCTAGGCAGCAGACCCTCCTTTGCTTGGAGGAGTATATTACATGGACGTGTTCTCTTGATGAAAGGACTTAGACAATGGATTGGAGATGGTGCTTCTACCAGTGTTTGGACTGGACAATGGATCATGGATGGCAGAATGAGAGCTCCATTAATGAAGAATATTTTAGTGGATTTGGAACTAATGGTTCAGGATTTGATTGATCCAGTCACTAACACTTGGGATCCGCTCTCTCTTCAAGAACACTTTTTCTAGAGAGATATTGACATCATTTCCAAACTGAAACCGGTGGTCTCTTGCTCTGATTTTATGTGTTGGCAACATAACAAGAGTGGTGAATATTCTGTGAGGTCCGGTTACTGGCTGATTGCTAAAGACCAATGTTCTTCCACCTTATTTGAGGCCAATGCTCAGCCGTCTACTAATGTTATTAAGGAGTTAATTTGGGATACATTGGGTCCTTCAAAGTTAAAAGTCTTCATGTGGAAGGCTATCAGTGGGGCTATTTCGGTGGCTGAAAAACTTGCTTCTCGTGGCTTGTCCATTGATTCTAGGTGTCAATTGTGTGGACTTGAAGGAGAATCAATTAACCATCTCCTTTTTGTTTGTACCTTGGCAAGGCAGGTCTGGGCTTTGATGGAGATTCCTTCTCCGGTTAATGGGTTCGCAAAGCATGCTCTATTCCATAATCTCCATTATGTGCTGCAGCTGGCCAAGAATCCCAAGGTTCAGATTAACAATAGGAGAGCTATCCCTTGGATTTTATGGTTACTTTGGAAAAACCGCAACAACCTTGTTTTCGAAGGTATGGTTTTCCTAGTAACTGAGATGGTTAATAAGATCAAGGTGGACGCGGAGGATTGGTTTTTGGCTCAACAAGTTGAGCATTTTGAGGTTTCTCGTGTTTCCCTGCAAGCTGTGGTTGATAAGAAGTTATGGAGGCCACCTGAAAAGCCGTGGCTGAAATGCAATCTTGCTTTTTCTTGGGACAAAGACAAGCTTTTATGTGGTGTTGCTTGGGTCCTTAGAAACTCTCAGGGTACTATTTTACTTCACAGTAGAAGAGCATTCAGCCTGGTTCTCTCTAAATTGGATGCAGAAATGGATGCTTGGCTATGGGCAATTGAAAGTATGAAAAGCTTGAAAATCAAAAATGTTTATTTTGCAGCTGATTCCAATGTTCTTATCTCTGCGGTTTTGCGGCCGGCGGCTTGGCCCTCCTTTAAATTTCAATCTGAGGTGTTGTCAAGTGCTTTAGGTCAGCTTCCCTATTGGAAATTATTCAAAGAAGAAAGAACTGCGAACAGAGGTGCTTCCTTTATTGCTATTAGTGTAACAAGGGAGGATCGATTACAATCATATGTAGCCTCGGGCTACCCTTTTTGGCTTAGGAAAGTGTTCACCGATGAGATGTGCACTACTTAATGGTAGTGTATCTTTTGTTTTCTTATTGGTGATTGTTTTCGATCCTTGTTTTTTGATCATATTGTAACAGTTGTAACGCTTGATGTTCTTATAATGAAGTTCTTCGGTCGGAAAAAAAAAAAAAAGATGATGATATTCTTAGAATCAAATCTCGATCTTGGAGTCCATTGGATCACATTGTCTATAAATTTTTTTGTCCAACTTACAATTTTATATATTACTACTTAAGGACAAGTGTCCGTCCGTGAGTCATATAAATAAAATATCCCTACAGGCTACAACTACATGAAATCGACTAAATATATCGAAATCACGTGATAAATCAGCAGCATTTATATATTCTTCTTAGTTGGTTCAAAATCCTTCAATATTCGCAATTGTATTATTAATTTTGTATTTTTCACATCTGCATCTGTGACCTCTGTTTGTTCTTCATCAATCCTCGGTTTCATCCACATTTCACGATCCTCTTGGTGATCCGAATTCTCCCGTCAAATATCCGAATTTTCATCACCAGAATCCATCTTTTGATTCAAACTCAAATTTCCGATCTTCTTCCCTCTCTCGAGCGACAATGTGGAAACTGAAGATCGCGGAAGGAGGTAGTCCATGGCTTAGAACCACCAATAATCACGTCGGAAGACAGTTTTGGGAGTTCGATCCGAATCTCGGTACTCCTGAGGATCTCGCCGCCGTCGAGGAAGCTAGGAAGTCTTTTTCAGATAACCGATTCTTGCAGAAACATAGCTCCGATCTGCTTATGCGCCTTCAGGTATTTATCTCTCCCTTCTCTTTCTTTCTATCCGTTGACTTCTGTTCAGTGATACTTAGGAATGTGTTGCTCATCGAATCAGGAAGAATTAAGATAGATAGAGAGGTTAAGATTTTCTCATGTTTCGATCTCTGACTAGTTTTATCATTCATCAGTATGAAAGTAGAACGAGAATAAGCATTTAAGTTTATGTGGAGGACGTAGACTACTATATTTTAAGTTGACTTGCAGTGTATTCACCTGAAATCAATTCCAAGTTGTTATAGGAGCATGTGAACTTAGCGTTGCCAGATCGATTGTATCTTGCTGTTTCTTATTGAGCGCGTTATAGTAGCCACTTTAAATAACTTGAAGCAAGTATATACTCCATGGATTTGTAGGGGAATCTAGTTTACAATAGATGGAAAAGTACACATAAAGCATGGACAGCTAGTTTCTAGAGTTTTAAGATGAAACAACAAAATCTTTTCTTGAAGATGGCCATCTCCTTGTGTTTTAGACCCATCTCTATAGTTTCATTTTCATCTGCCTTCTGCATTTTGCCAATGAAAGTGAAAAAAAAAAAGTTCCAATCTAGAGAAATTAACAAAACCTTATGATTTCTTTTACTCATTTACTTATAACTGAAGACTTGTGCATTTTTTCTAAAGCTGATATCTGAATATCTGTCTTAACTTATTTCTACAATTATTTGAAGGCTTCTCTTTGCTACCTATTGTAATCTGTTGTGTTTCTGTGGTTTGTAATCTTTTGGCTTTCATTATTGTTTCATTATTGTTTTGATTCCATGGCTTTCTCCTTAATTTTCTGATGGCTGTCCAATGATATTACATCAGGGCTTAATCTATCCCACTCCTTTCACTGATTACAGTTCTCTGGAAAAAACTGTTTTCAAATCTGAAGATTATCTCTCTCTCTCTTTCTCTATCTGTAGTTTTCAAGAGAAAATTTGATTAGCCCAGTTTTACCTCAAGTCAAAATCGAAGATACTGATGATGTTACAGAGGAGATGGTGGAAAACACGTTAAAGAGGGGTGTAGATTTCTATTCAACAATACAGGCGCACGACGGGCACTGGCCAGGTGATTATGGTGGTCCTATGTTTCTTCTCCCAGGACTGGTCAGTTCATATACTTCGTGTCGCTAAGCTTTCTTGTGCAAATTTTGCTGAAAACTTGACAAAAACTAATTCTGATTACAGATAATTACACTCTCCATAACTGGAGCACTGAATACAGTATTGTCGGAACAACATAAACAAGAAATGCGCCGTTATCTCTTTAATCACCAGGCAAGAAATTTCTCCTATCTTTATTATAATTCTGTTTCCTTGCAATGTCTTACTTGGATTTTCCTATACTGTTTTATGTTCTTAGACACATAATATGTCCATCCAAAAATAGATGTGTACACACATCTTTATGTTTCAAAGATTTTCTTCTTCTACTTTCCAAATTGTTAAGTTAATTTTCACTATTGGCGGCATATGGTTTCAGAATGAGGACGGAGGTTGGGGTTTACATATTGAGGGCCCTAGCACCATGTTTGGGTCTGTGTTGAACTATGTTACTCTAAGGTTGCTTGGAGAAGGACCTAACGATGGAGATGGAGCTATGGAGAAAGGGCGAGACTGGATACTAAATCATGGTGGTGCTACCAATATCACATCTTGGGGGAAAATGTGGCTATCGGTACTGAAATCTTGACCTCTATCTGTCCTTTAAAGTTATCATATGAATATTTCTGTTATTTGACTCATCTTTTTGCTTGGATCTGCTAATACTGTGAATAAAGGTACTTGGAGCTTTTGAATGGTCTGGAAATAACCCACTGCCACCTGAGATATGGCTTCTTCCATATTTCCTGCCAATTCATCCAGGTGCTCATCAATATTTGTACAATGACAATTTCATGCGTTCTTGACTTTCTCAACTTAAATACTAAGTTTATTCTTTCTCCAGTCTCCAATTGTTGATCGACTTAACTATTCATTCAAATGAAGTGCCTCTTATTCTCAATTCTTGGTTCAGTCGCTATTAAATGATATGTAGAACGGAAAAACCAAAGTGCTCTAACCATGCCCGTATCTGTTTTGTCTCCTTTATGCTTCCTTAGGGTCAACTATTTATTTGGGATTGAAATATAGTTATACTGGTATGAGCTTCATAAGCAGTTCATTATCCCAGACTTTATGATATGGAATACCATCGATCATGGACAACTCAAGTGAAGTAAATCTCGAAAGAATTTGTAAATCTGATCATAGCTTGTAATCTATTATGCTTCATGCTTGTTCAAAGCACACTTATCGAATGTATTAACTTTTGCTACAACTTGCTTCGTAGTTCTCATGTATATAGATATAGTGCACAGTAAAGCATCAGAATAAGATTAATTTTCTCTTGCTCCAGGAAGGATGTGGTGCCATTGTCGGATGGTGTACTTGCCGATGTCGTATTTGTATGGAAAAAGGTTTGTGGGTCCCATAACGTCCACTGTTTTATCACTGAGAAAGGAGCTTTTCACTGTACCATATCATGAAGTCAACTGGAATGAAGCACGCAACCTTTGCGCAAAGGTTCGTGGAATGGATGGTGGATTTTGCAACTATGCTAACACAACCTTTGAACGAAGTTACTTGCTTTCTTAAAAGACATGAGCATTTGGCTGAATAACACAATTATTAAATGATTCTTAATAAATACAGTACTCAAAATATAGGTCCTTACACATACCGGTGTGTATAAAGATGCTCAGGGTAACTGTTTTTATGCTGAGAGTTGCTTTTCTATTGAAGGAGGATTTATACTACCCACACCCACTTGTGCAAGATATTCTTTGGGCATCACTTCATAAGATTGTTGAGCCTGTTCTGATGCGATGGCCTGGTGCAAATTTGAGAGAAAAGGCTATAAGAACCGCAATAGAACATATTCATTATGAAGATGAGAATACTAGGTACATCTGCATAGGTCCCGTGAACAAGGTATGCAAATCAAACTTCCACTACATCCTCTGTGCCATTGTCTTAACGGTTGTTATTATTCTCTTTCACAAGTTCAGTTTGAGGATATGTTTGGCTTTGCGTTTTCTTTCTGTTTTTGAATCCTCTAGTTTTTTATTGTTTTTGCTAACCAATCCTATACTTTAATCATCTTTGTTTTGTGCTGTTATAACAGGTATTAAATATGCTTTGCTGTTGGGTAGAGGACCCAAACTCAGAGGCTTTCAAGTTGCACCTACCAAGAATCCATGACTTTCTCTGGCTAGCTGAAGATGGAATGAAGATGCAGGTACCCCATATTTGTATATATGATTATGTTAGGTAGATTTTATGGACCAAGGTGACTGCCGAACCAGTACGAATATTGTCTCTGGAATCATTAGCTCAACAGTATACAAATATACACTTCAAAATTCGATAGTACTCAGAATGGCTTTACTACATTAACTTATTCAAAGTTGGGAGGTTTACCTAGTATGTGTGTGATAGAATCATTTTTAGATCATAAGAAAGAAACGAACAACCTTGATAAAGCTCTACCATGTTTCTTTCTCCTCCTGCCAACCAAAACCCGTACTTTACTTTCTATCCAATTACTAGTTATAAACATTGAACCTGTTGTCCATACTCTAATGCAGCAGCTATTGACAGGGTTATAACGGAAGTCAGCTATGGGATACAGGTTTTGCTATTCAAGCGATTTTGGCAACTAACCTTGTCGAAGAATATGGGCCCGTTTTGAAAAAAGCACATTCATTTGTCAAGAATTCTCAGGTTTGTGATAGGCAGTTAATGAAGATCAGCGCGTTGCTTTGGATGTTCTTTTCCCTCTCATGATTGTTTCTATTCATGGTATAGGTGTTAGAAGACTGTCCTGGAGATCTGAATTACTGGTACCGCCACATTTCTAAAGGGGCTTGGCCTTTCTCAACTGCAGATCACGGTTGGCCCATCTCCGACTGCACCGCAGAAGGACTGAAAGTAATAATAATGTGATAGAGTTACCTCTCAGGATTTCTTTTCTGGTGGTAACGAGTTTGGTATTTCCTCTTCAGGCTGCTCTTTTGTTATCCAAAGTTCCCAAAGAGATTGTTGGTGAACCAATAGATGCAAAACGGTTATATGATGCTGTTAATGTTATCATTTCATTACAGGTTAGATTTGGTTTCTAATACAGATTGGTCCTTTGATCAGTCATATGTCGTCTTTCTGCTCTGTTGACCTTTTGTTTTTGAAATGCATATTTCGAAACCAAAACAATTTCCTCGCTAATTAGCAAATAATTTCTGATTTCAGAATGCAGATGGAGGCCTCGCAACATATGAGCTCACCAGGTCATACCCTTGGTTGGAGGTATTGTCTCTGTGCCTAGATACAGATTTTATTTTCTCAAGCCTGATAACATCTACTTTTTGTATCTATGTGTCCCAACACATATTTGCCTTAGTCCCATTTGTTTGAGGTTTTAAGTGAAAGTTTACTCATTTCTGTTGGCAGCTAATCAACCCAGCAGAAACCTTTGGCGATATTGTTATAGATTATCCGTAAGGCACTAGCATCTTCCATTGAATCATCTGGTTAATCTTATTTTATGTTTTGTAAATTTCCCTTGATGCGCAAGAATGGTTCTGTAGTTACGTAGAATGTACATCAGCTGCTATCCAAGCTTTGATATCATTCCGAAAGCTGTATCCTGGTCATCGGAAGAAGGAAGTAGATGAGTGCATTGAGAAGGCGGTTAAGTTCATTGAATCTATTCAAGCAGCAGATGGCTCATGGTTAGTCTCTAGTCATTATAAATCTATTTGCAGAATTACATTTTTTCCTTATATTTTATCGTTGATTTTCTAGTTGGTTTATGTCTTGTAACCTGTGATATTTCCCTAGGTATGGATCATGGGCTGTTTGCTTCACATATGGTACGTGGTTTGGAGTGAAAGGGCTGGTAGCTGTTGGAAAGACATTGAAAAACTCTTCACATGTTGCCAAAGCTTGCGAATTTCTATTGTCTAAACAACAACCTTCGGGCGGATGGGGAGAAAGCTATCTTTCATGTCAAGACAAGGTTAATAATCACTTTCTATGTTCGCGAAACTCTACTTACTGCTACTTGATGAATTGTTTTTTTATTTTTTTTTATTTTATGATTAGGTATATTCAAACCTTGAAGGCAACAGGTCTCATGTCGTGAATACAGCATGGGCTATGCTCGCACTCATTGGTGCTGGGCAAGTGAGTAAATTCCTTGAGAAACTTTAAAATTGAGTTCATCGTGCTGCAAGGCACGGGGATTGCTCATTCTTTTTTCTCTCTCTCTCTCTCTCTCTCTCTCTCTCTCTCTCTTTCCATTTATACTTTTATCTCTTTGTGTGTGTTCTTTATTAGGCTGAGGTAGATCAAAAACCACTAGACCGGGCTGCAAGATACTTGATTAATGCTCAGATGGAGAATGGTGATTTTCCACAACAGGTAACAAGTTGTAACAACCACATCGGTGTTTGGAGTTTCTCTTGGTTAACAGATAGATTATTGACATTCAAAAAAAAAAAACAGATAGATTATTGATCTCTGGGCTCTCTATTTCAGGAAATAATGGGAGTCTTCAATAGGAACTGCATGATAACATATGCTGCGTATCGAAACATTTTTCCGATATGGGCATTGGGGGAGTACCGTTGCCAGGTATTATTGCAACAAGGAGAATGAATCAAGTGTTCAAAGTATTTATTTCTCTAGGGAAGGAACTGTGTTAGCTTCGATGCTTACTTTTCCTAAAGTTGTGTTATCCGTAACTCGGATCTGCTCTGATGCTTTCGTGAACCAATCTCTGTGTAATTTACTTAAACTCAAATCTTGGTTGCAGATTTTGTTGGGTTCTCTTGAATAGTTGAATACCGATTTTAGGATAATGTCTTTTTCTGAAAACAGACACATTCTTGTATTCGGCTTTCAATTCATGTTTCAGTTTCCCACTTTGCTCATAATATATTGGCTTTGACTGGTTGCTTTTTTTTAAGTAAACTTTTTTTTCCTGTAAAATAAGTTTCCGGATTCCTCTATATTTTCACCAATTATAAGTGAAAAAAAGAGTATCAGCTAGAAAAGTAGAGTACAAACAAAGCAATCTTTCCTTTTAAAGTAATATCTTCATAACGTAAATTAAGAAAAGAAATTTGCGTGTTTTCTTTGGTCTGTTTTATTGTTAAAACCAAACCAACAACGTCTACCCAAACACAATTTTAAACTTCCCGTACGTTAACACTAGCTATCTCCTAGAGAAAACTAACAAAATGAATTGAGCCGGAAAACACGGTAACATGAAAAGGAGATGTTAGTGTGCCTTTTTCATTGTTTTGTTTTCTCGCATGCATGCTTGACAATTTGAACAGAGATTATCATTCAAAAGTAGACAAGACCAGAGAAAAGAAAATGGTGGGAAGGTCGTTGGGGCCAGCCGAGGTGGTCGATGAGAGGGCTGAACGATACCAAGGGAAGGTCACCGGTTTTGTCATTGTTACTTGCTTTGTTGCAGCCATTGGTGGATGCATCTTTGGATATGACATTGGGGTCTCAGGTTCTGTACCATTCCCTCATTAAACTCAATTTGTAGACTAAATGATTTTATAAAACGGCTCGGGTTTTTTGTTTTATACAGGAGGTGTCACGTCGATGGATGAATTCCTTCGAGAGTTTTTCCACGATGTGTATGAGAAAAAGAGTCATGCTCATGAAAATAACTACTGCAAATTCAACAATCAAGGACTGGCGGCGTTTAACTCGTTACTGTACATGGCTGGTTTAGTTGCAACTCTGATGGCCTCACCAGTTACTAGGAACTATGGACGACTTTCAAGCATTATATGTGCTGGGATCTTTTATATGATTGGAGCTGCTGTAAACGCTGGATCTATGAACCTTCCGATGCTTTTTTTTGGACGGATCATGATCGGTTTCGGCGTTGGCTTTGAAAATCAGGTTTAATGAGAGGACAATGTTGTTAATGAGAAAACCAAATATCTCTATAATCTAATGATGCATCTTATCTTTATTTTTTAGGCAGTTCCTGTGTACTTATCAGAGGTGGCACCAGCCAACTTAAGAGGGGGTCTAAACAGTATGTTTCAGTTGGCAACAACTCTTGGGATATTTTCAGCCAACATGGTCAGTTATGCCACGCAAACTCTCAAGCCTTGGGGCTGGAGGCTCTCTCTTGGTTCTGCTGCTTTTCCGGCTCTTCTCATGACCCTTGGCGGTTATTTCCTTCCTGAGACTCCCACCAGCTTGATCGAAAGAGGATTAACAGTGAGAGGCCGGCAAGTCCTGGAGAAACTAAGAGGAACAAGAGACGTCAACACTGAGTTTCAAGACATGGTAGATGCAAGCGAGTTGTCAAATTCTATCAGACATCCTTTCAAGGAAATTCTACATAAACGCCACAGGCCTCAGCTTGTTATGGCGATTCTCTTGCCAACGTTTCAGATCCTAACTGGCGTAAACTGCATTCTCTTCTACGCGCCTGTTTTGTTTATTACTATGGGATTTGGAGGAAATGCTTTACTCTACTCATCAGTCCTTGTAGGAGCTGTCCTTGTTCTCTCAACTTTGATTTCCATTGCATTAGTTGACAGATTAGGACGACGAGCTTTGCTCATCAGTGGCGGATTACAAATGATCATTTGTCAGGTAAAAATGTTATCACATTTTTGCATCTTTGCAATCATCATATAGATACAAAACTTTTAGTTCAAGGCTAAAGATTTATGGTTTTTGAATTAGGTTCTTAACTATAACACATAATGCATTTCATGGTCTCATTGTTGTTTGGAAACAGGTCATAGTCTCAGTGATCTTGGGATTGAAATTTGGAGACAACAAAGAGCTATCAAAAGGATACTCAATCCTCTTGGTCATCTTTGTTTGCCTCTTTATTCTAGGCTATGGATGGTCATGGGGACCGCTCGGCTACACCATACCGAGCGAAATATTTCCCTTGGAGACCCGTTCTGCGGGGCAGAGTATCACCGTTGCGGTTAATCTCCTTATGTCCTTCATCATTGCCCAAACTTTCCTATATCTCCTATGTGCTCTCAAGTTTGGAATTTTCCTTCTCTTTGCTGCTTCGGTTTCCGTGATGACCATCTTTGTTTACTTCCTCTTACCTGAGACCAAAGGAGTGCCAATTGAAGAGATGACACTCATATGGAGGAAACATTGGTTTTGGAAGAAAATATTACCTACAAATCTTGAAGCTGAGAGCAGCCATGCACAATAGCCAGTAAGGAACACCATCAAATGTATAATTATTAAAAACCTTCAAATGCATTAGCGTTTCTGTTGCATTCTAGTGTGAATACAATATGCATTAGTGCTTCTATCACTATTTCAATAACCATTTTTCAATAAATTCACTACAAGAAATATCTACATTGATAGCATAAGAGGATAGCTCATTTTTCGTAACTGCTATGATAGATAACTTTTATTTTTGATTACGATATAATAGCACTAAAATCACGCTAAGTAAGAACATCACCAAATCAGAAGCTAAAATAACTTATTCCGCTAATATTTTGGTGAAAATTTCACTTAAGCGCCAAAAATAATTTCAGATCTAAAACTTTTAAGTGTCATGGTGTATAGCCAAAGCAAATAATAAACTTATTTTCTCTCAATGATAAAACATAAAAAAAAAAAACCCCAAATCGAAAACCTATGTCTCTTCAACTCCGACTCCACCACCGTAAAGCTCTTCGCCGACCTCATTTCATGTCCATTCCATCCTTATCCTTCATCCTCCAGCTTGGTTCACATGGTCGATTCCTCCGATACAGATAACACCAATCGGGACACGGATCTAGATCGAGATCGAGAGGCCACCAAGTTTGTTTCTGAATCGTCACGAGGTTTGTTTCATGGTGAGCTAGAGGTCTTCGCTTCTCAGGTATAGAGTTTCTGTTATTTCCTTTCTTGAATCTGTTGTTTTGCGGTTTTGATTCTCAGAATTTCATGAATTCGTGTGAAATATTCTTCCAAATCTGTATCTTGAATTATCGTCATGGTGTTGTAGTACTGAAGTAGAATTATTTTTTGTATCTTCTTAAAGCTTCTCAGACATGTACAAATATTGAATTGGGCTGAATTTTGCAGTGTTTGGGAATAATGTTCCTGGAGAGAAGAAGTATGGTGGTTTCTTTTTCTTTTTCTTCTCTTGCTTCTTCTCTGGCCACAAACTACTCTTTCATGGTAAGATTTGTGAACTAAGAAAATGTCTTTGTCTATTTGTTTTTCTCAGTTATGCAGATTAATTAATCAATCTCTTCTTGGTGTAGGTTCTGAATTCTTACCTCTTGATATTGAGAAAAATCGTAAGCTTACTTTGTCTTAGTTTTGGTATATGTGTAAAAAGGCTACTGCCATGGCTATTAACCGGATTTTGAATCAAACACAGCTTACATGAAAAATCATATGTTGGTTTCATCGGAAATGAGGATTGTTGTTGTTTTGCCTTTGTTATAGGGTGAATGAATCTTTTGACGCTAGAGAAATGGAGTATGTGCGGTTAGTATCCTCTGTTTGTTGGATATATATGGTGAGATCACATTTGTTTTGAACTTGTATTCTTTTGGTAAGTTGTGAAGAAGAGAGAGAGATGGAACCTTAGGAGTCTCTAGAAGTGACGCAGTCAAGGCTCTCTCCTACTCCGTTTCTTACTTTGCCTCAGTCAGGTTCGTCGAATTCTTTCTCGTAGCTTTCAACTTGTTTATCTTTTAAGAGAATAAGTTTTCGTTGCCTCAGTCAGGTTTGGTTTTATCTCTTAACTTCAGATGGTCCATTGAGCTATAAGTTTTCGTTGCGTCAGTCAGGTTTGGTTTGATTGTACACCCTTAGATCTATTGGATTATATCAATTTCTATCACTCTTTGTCGCTTTAGATCTTATCCCCAAATTCTTCTTCTTCTTAAAAGCTTTTGGGTTAGATTTTGTTAGGTTTTGATTGATTTGGGTTGGATTTATTTCTTAGAAGCTTTTGACCGGAGTGGAGTGGTGTATGTTCTGATGAACCTTTTCATGCCCTTAAGGTGTTCGACGAATTGCCTCATTATTGGCTGGCTTGTTTCTTAATTGTTTTGTGTTGATTTTGGTTTTGTGGTGTTGCTCTTGAACCTTTCAGGTGCTTACGATTCTTGTCACTAACCTATAGAAGAGTAGAGTAGAGTTCTGGTTTATCTTTGATGGGGTTTTGTTTCTTACCGTAAGTGAAGATGTTTCCAACTAGATCTTACTTTTGCATCTTTGGGATGGGTGTTTTTCCCCAGTCTAGAAATAAGTAATTTTCTGCTTAAGTTTTTGTTGGATTTCTTATCTCTTTTCCTTAATTTATGAAAGGTTGTGACTTTAGCAGTTTGATTAAACATATCTAAATGGGTATTGATTTGTTGATAGTTTAGAGAAAAGTCTTTGACTTTTAGCAGTTTCATTGAACAAGTCTATATGTAACTGAGTTTTATTACAATTCATGATTGGATTTCTTATTTTGTTGAAAGAAAGTAATGAGTTTTAAACTTAATTTGGTGCTTGTAGCTCTTCTGTGAAGAAATACTCATTGGATGCTCCTCTACGTCAACCTCTTTTAAGTTATCTCTCCTCAAGCACAAAGCTTTTACTCTAGAGGTTGGTTTGTGATTCATGTATTTTTGTGAGGCTTCTATGAATAGATTTCTGAGGTCATGGAGTTTAGATGTTTCATATTTGTTATGAGGAGTGCACTTATAGTTGTCTCTGCATTCAGATAATTGTGTTCACCAAAAACCCCAATCGAAGGGTACTTGTCTCTATTCAATGATTTCTTATATTTGATTCGTTGGATATTGAGATGTCTTATAGATAACTTGACTGCTTATTACCTTATTCATGGCTGCAGGAAGATGAAAATTAAGAATTTGCAAAGTCTACGGTTATCAAGAGCTTTGTAAGGAACTACTCTCGGAACAACTGTGCACTTGAGTTCGTGAACGTTTATGAGCCAACCATTTGGATGTATCTAGGAAAGCTACGATTTTTCTACCACAGTCGGCTTTGAAATCTATATTTTCTGTTATTAGTAATGTAAGTTAGTATAAGAATTGGTATAATATTATGTATTACTTGTTTTGGGTAATGTAATATTGTTATTGTTTATGTTGATGATTTATGGAATATAAATTTATTGATAAATCTAATTTAATAAATTCTGTAAAATATAAAATAGAAAAATTATATAAATCGAAACCCTGTTCTAAAAATCCCCGCCTAGCCCCGATTACTCCCCGCTTAATCGCTAGGCCCACCCTATCTGCCTCGATTAATGACTAATCCCCTAAAAAATCAGTAACCCGATTATTCTCCGCCTAATCCGATTACTTTCCGCCTAATCTTATATACCCCGATTATTTTTTAGATTGAAAGTATAAAATTTTTTTTATTTTTGTTATTCAATCATTTGAACGGAGAGTTTGTGATGTTTTACAATAACTTGTGTTCAAATTTTAATAAAAATCATAAATTTGTAATAAAAATCATAAATTTTTACAATATTGGATTAATATATTTTAAAAATATTAAAATAACCCTAAAACTAATCCCCGATTAATCCCCGATTTTAATCCGATTTTCCGATTAATCGCTAGGCCTATACCGAGCGCCCGACTAGCGCCTAGCGATTTTTCAAACAAGGAATCGAAATAGCAAAATAGCAAAATAAAAGTGTTATGACACAATATAACAAAACATCGATTAAAAATGTTATAAAACAATATAAAGCAGCACTAAATATATGCTACAAGAAAGTATTTTAAAACAATTGATTAGTGCTATAATAGAACGGCCTATAATAGCATACGGAAAAAATGCTATTGTATATGGGAGGTCTACCATAATAGGGGCATAACATAGCGTTTATGAAATCGCTATTAATGATATTTAATAGCTCTTCTCTCATGCTAACAATGTAGATATTTCTTGTAGTGATTTGAGCTTCACATATGAAATCGTCAAAAAGACAATAAATTATAAAGATGGGGCCGACTTTAATTACAAAGTTATACGTACAACTGTAGAAGTTTCAATGGAAAATGCACAAATGCTAGTTATTAATCTACTTAGGCAGAATCCAAAGCAAGAAACAAAGTTCTATACTAAGACCTGAAAGCAAAATTCTTTGTATTAATAATATTGGTGAAATAACCAAAAGCTGACTAATTCTCAACTAAATAAATGCTTATATAACATGTTTAAAAAAATATAAAACATATAAGCAAGGCCGTGCCTCAGTGGAGAAAAAATAAATATTTGCTTAGGATATCAAAATTTAGGAAAAAAATCTGGGGCATATATCTACTCTTTATAAAGTTCAAAAAATATTTCCTTGCATGTTTTCTAAATTTTTATGTTTTTCCACGAAATCCCATGGTCAAAGTTACTAGCTTGAGCATCAAAGAGTCTTTGAAAATAACACACTATAGTTCCAAGACACAAATTCTTCTCTTATTTGAAAAAGATTTGTCCTCCTCTAGCAGTTGAACAATTTTATCCCCAAACAAGAACCAGAATAAATAATTTGGGACTGTTCTATAACTATTATTAATATTTTTCTCTTACTAATTACATTAAAAAGTATTTATCAAATCTGTCTCACAAATAGGATAGTGTTGTGAACTGTGTCTTTCATTAATAGTATAAGGATATATATACAAGGATAATAGCAGGATACAGAGAATAAGGTAAAACCCTAATAGGCCATGAGCCGGTTATGGAGTCCATCCATATGGTTTATAACACTCCCCCTTGGAAGACATAACCGTGCCCGATACTAAACCGGGATCTCTATAATGCGCTGGGGAATGTTGCCTCATTAAAACCTTACCAGGAAAACCCAGTGGGACAAAACCATGGTGAAGGAAAAAGAGTACAACACGCATTACTCCCCCTAATTTGAGCATCACTGTAGATCCTTAAGTCCGCGCATCCCGATCTGATGAATGAGCTTCCGGAACGTTGAAGTCGGCAATGATTTGGTGAATAGGTCGGCTGAATTCTCACTTGACCGGATCTGTTGAACTTTGACCTGACCGTCCTTCTGTAATTCATGAGTGAAGATGAACTTAGGCAGAATATGCTTCGTTCGATCCCCTTTGATATAGCCATCCTTTAGTTGATCAATACAGGCTGCGTTGTCTTCAAATATGATGGTCTTTAATGTAGTAGCAGTTGCACCTTAAGGAAGGCTGCCTACGTACCCTTGGAAGGGATCAAGCCACACGTAGTACCTATTCATTGACCATGCCATAATCTGATCTTATGAATATCCTGCATTAGTAAATCAAACTAAACCAAAGCAAACTGGACCTTCTTTGGTTAGATCAGTATAGAATAAACCAAGTAAACAACACAGGAATAATAGACTTTAAAACTTAATCAAACCTTCCTTTAAACCTTTCCAGTGCCTTTGGGTTGATCATGAACTAAATTTAGACAGGAGACTCACGGCAAAACAAATGTTTGGTCTAGTGTGTCTAGCCAAATTCATTAGAACTCCTATGGCACTGAGGTATGGTATTTCCGGACTGAATGGATCACAATCCAATCTGAGGCTTCTCACCACCATTGGGTCTGGTCAATGGGCGGGCCTGGTCCTTATTAAATTTCCTTGAGTACTCTTTCAGTGTATGCCATTTGATGCACAAGGATTCCATTATTCACGTACTCAGGTTGTAATCCCAAACAGAACTTAATTATTGCGTAGGTCTTTCAACTGTTTGGTCGATTACCCAGAGGTTTAAATCATTCATATACACTGCTATGATTACAAATCCTTTGTTTGCAAACTTCTTGATAAAAATACATAGACTGATCGGATCGTTTTTATAGCCTTCTCTGATGAGATATTCGCTTAACCGGTTATACCACATACGTCCGCTTTGTTTCAGTCCATATAAGGATTTGTCCAGCCTTATGCAGTGCTGTTCTCGAGAATCTTTCTTATCTTTGAGCTCAATACCCTCTGGTAATCTCATATATTATCCAGTGGACTTATATAAATATGCAGGCATTACATCCATTAGCCGCAAATCTTTCTCTTTTATATAGCCAGACTTAGCAAAGATTTAAATATCTTAGCATCCACCACATGGGAGTATATCTCCTCTATTTCTGGTCTTTGTGTGAATCCTTGTGCGACAAGCCGTGTCTGATATATCACGCTTTCACTATGTTTATTTCACACTATCACAAAGACTCATTTGTCCCACTGGCTTTACATTGAATGGTGTCCTTTGTATTGGACCAAACACATTCTTCTTCTTAATGATTCTTAGCTCCACGTTTTATGGTCTTGTACCATTTTAATCAATCAGGTCTTTGAGTGCGATCTATTATAGACGTGGGCTCCTGATCCTCATTCATTTCAGTTGCTACCTTGTGCGCAAATATTTTATCATTGATGTCGACATCTTTTTGGTTCCATTGTATTCTAGACATGATATAGTATATAGAGATCTCTTTACACCTTCAGGACCTTGAGGTTTGGCGTCCCAAACCTCATTGATTGGTACCTTAGGGTTATGTCTATTAGCCGGCCATGTCTATGGTTTCTTGAACCTTCTCGGTTTCCCTTGCACCTTTCTTTGATTTCCGAGGGTTCTTGTCTTTGGAACCTTTTGGGTCTACCACGTTTCTTACGTGTTGTAGCCTCTGTAGCAACTTGATTGTGTTCTTTGTGAACATCAATACGTACTGGTGCATTACAAGCTGGTATGTACGATTTTGTTACTCTCTTTGGGTCATTATAGGAATCTTGGCAATTGTTTTAGCTAGCTTTTGCAGATATATAGTCTTTTGGATCTCTGATGGAGTCTGAGGATCTTGCCATGTGAAGGATGTTTGATTCCATGTAAGTTCTTTGACCAGCTTGTTAGTCTCTCCACCCAGTGTTGGGAAAACGGATTCATTGAGATGACAATCCTTGTATATGGCCTTTGGCTCGAGATACTTAATGATGGTGGGAGAATCATTTTTAACGTATATTCCCATCCCCTTTTGAGGTCCCATTATCTGCTCTCTGCGGTGGTGCAATGGGTACATAGACTGAACACCCAAATGTCTTAAGATGGGAAACGTCTGCTCATGACCCGTTAGCAATTGGGATGGGGAATATCTATGCTCACTAGAATGGCCTGATGCGTATAAGCTCTTGTTGCATGTAATATTGCGTGTCCCAGTCAGTTACTGTGAGTTCAATTATGGACATGTGCCACGGGGTATACTACTCTCCCCCTCATGGACATACTGTAGCCATAAAACGCTTGGGACATAATTTACCAGCATTATCTAGACATATAGTCTTAAGTATGTGGGCTCACAGACTTATGGTCTGGGCCAGCAATCTAGCAAACACCAAGTTTCTAGTTGCTTTGACTGGTGATGGCCTTAGTATGAGTTTCCCTTGTGTACATGCTATACACGTGAGGTCCTTAAGGGGTGTGCCCTTTTGATTTTAATATCAGCTTTACGAATCATGTTAGGAGGCTGACCAAGCCGGTCATGCCATTAGTGAATCTCTTAGTAAACCCTTTTGTTTACTATATTAGCCTTTATCATATTGACCTTGGCATAGTAAAGGTCTATGACGCGGGTATAGTCTCTAAGACCTTCTCATGGTCTTGGGTGCTCTTAGTAATATATGGGAATCCTTTGTTCCCTTCACCTTTAGTTTCAATGTGGAAACCATTCAAACACATTTCTTTGAAACTCAACAAGCCCCTTTGAGCTAGGTGAATATGAAGCATCTGAGGATGTGTGCCCTTGGGAATATGGGCCTGCCATGGGCCTGCCCTTAGCCTTCACTAAATTTAGCTATACCCGCAATTTGGCTAATGAACCATGTCTTTAGATATTTCGTTTATTGAATTCTCATAATGATGAACTAAATGAGCTTCTAGATTCTTTTTAAACTCTCTTGATAGAGATCAACGAGATGCTTAGGTGTCTTGCACGTCTTAGTCCAATGGTTTCCCCATTCCTCATCAGTGGCAAACAAGTTTATTTGAGTGTTGTGGTTTGGATATACCGTGGCTTCTACCTCGATTACGATCAAAGTCGGGTCGGCGGCCTTAACCATATGAATGGTTTCCTTGATCATATAAATTATAATTGCCACTTCTACCACGTTCATTCCATTTACCATGACTGTGGCCATGATACTTATCTCTTTGGACGTGGTTAGACTCTTTAGTCTCTTTAGGCTCTTTAGGCTCTTCAGCCCAATGGGCTTCTGATAATGGGGTAGGACCAGGAGGTCTCATTTCACTATTTATAACTCATTGTTTTGCTCAGCAAGTAGCAAAACAAGAGTTTAGACTTGCATATGTGGTAAAAACCTTTTTCACGATATTGTTGCTGAGGCAATATATTGTTTGTGTGAAAGGTCGAGAATGCTTTCTCTAGCAAGTCATTCTCAGTAACTTCCTCACCACGGAATCTCAGTATTGACACTATTTTAAATAGTACTGAGTTATACTCATTCATGGATTTGAATTCCTGGAATCTGAGATTCTTTCGATCGAATCAGGCTTTTGGGTAATAGCACCGTTCTTTGGTGGTTATATTGATTTTTTTTTTTTTTTTTTTTTCAACTCTGTCCTGAGGTCCATAGGATTCTTAATAGTGAGGTACTGATTTTGAGACTCTCATTGAGGTAATGGCGTATGTTAGTAATCGCCTTATATCTTTCTCTTCTGGTGACATTGTTTCCTTCCACAATAGATTCACCAAGCCCTTTTTCCTTTAGGACAATCTCAGTGTCCAAAGCCCATTGTAAATAATTGTCACCAGAGGCATTGAGTGTCGTGTATTCATAATAGTTGATTTCTGACATCTATAATATCTAGAGTTAAATGAGAACTCATGTAATCAGTTAGACCAAGTCATGCGGTATTTAAGACCGAGCCATGCTTGTCTTTAGCAAGTATTTTTCTAAACAATCATGTTATATATATATGGATGAAATCAACCCTAGAAGATTGATCTAGTATGCAACAACCAAACAATCGGATCATACTAGATTAGGATATTAGGATTTCGCGGTTAAGTTTTAGGGTTTTAGCATCCGCGATTTATAGTACTAGGGTTTTTTCAAGGGTTTCGGTTTTACTTTCGGTTTAACCTAGGGTTTATATTAAAACATTCAATCTATCATGCTAAATTCGTGCAGAAATACAAACAAAATTGATAACATATAATCCGTGCAAAATTTGTGCAAAACTACAGACAGAATAGATAACAGATCATCTGTGCAAAGTTCGTGCAGAAATACAGACATGATTGATAACAGATAATCCGTGCAAAATTCGTGCAGAAACAAATATGAACAGAAAACTTATCTCGATAGAGTTTAGAATTTTGTTTGCAGAGACGGCTAGGGTTTTGGTTTTGGTTTTTGTGAGAGAGATTTAGGGTTTCGGAATTTTTAATTTTTAGGGTGAAAGGCTATCGTGCTGATAACATGTTGTGAACTGTGTCTTTCATTAATAGTATAAAGGATATATATACAAGGATAATAGCAGGATACAGAGAATAAGGTAAAACCCTAATGGACCATGGGCCAGTTATGGAGTCCATCCATATGGTTTATAACAGATAGCATATTGTTTTTTCAAAAATGCATTTTTTTTCGTATAATTTCTTGAAGAGTAATTGCATGATACACTTAAGTAATTAAAAGATTTGGACAATGGCATAATCGTTAATTTGAGAGATTCCAAAAACATAGAATGTTAACAGTCAATGGGGCCGATTGGTAGCGACTGTTATTTTCCGCTGTAGAGACTTTCGCTGTAAGGACTTTGGCTGTAGAAACTTTGACTGCAGAGACTTTAACTTTTAAAATGTGATTGCTAACAACAAAACTGTAGAAACTATGGCTGTAAAAATTATGATTTTAAATAAAATAAATTTCAGTGAATATAAACCCAAATTGTGATATAACAACAAAATTCATACAAAGAACTTTATGAAAAGTTTTAATACATTCATATTTCTCTACTTTTGTATCAAAGGTAATATATAATGTCTTTTTTATATACATAAATGGATCTTAAAAGAACAGAAAAAAATTAATTGTAAATTAGTTAATATTTTTTTAAGATTAATTTTCCAATGAATTTTATTAGACTTTTCATATAATGGGAAAAAGAAAATAAGAAAAATAATTAATTTTTATTCTTTTCACTTTTAAAGTCAGGTTTACGTGGCTTAGAAAAAAACTGAATTCAAAGAGTAGAGAAAAAAGGACTTTGAAGGCTTTAAAATTATTTAAAGTCAAAAAATTTTGATTGGCAAAATAAAAACTTTAAAAGCCTTAAAACTTTTCTAAAGCCTTAGAAGTGCTTACTAATCACCCCCAATGTAATTTTGGTCACTCTTCAAAGTGAAAGAGAATTGCTCATAAGAACAACACTAGACCACAAGTTTCTTAGACAGTTTTCATTCATAACTTTCTTCTTGAAACATGGAAGTAAGAAAGTAGTAAGTGGAGACACGACTTCTCCTATTAATAAGTAATAATTAAAAATGTTACTTCCTCTGTTTCACAAAGCGTGTCATTTTAGAGTTTTATTTTTGTTTCACTAAGAATATCATTCTATATTTTCAATGTGACTTTTACACTAGGTTTCCTGATTTACCCTTAACCCAAAGTTATTTTATTGAATTTAAATCATTAATTACTTATTAAATAGGGAATATATGTATAATCTAAGGTTTTCTTAATTTGTGTGAAATGTGTCAAAATAACACTCTTTGTGAAACGGAGAGAGTAATTGACAATAAAATTGTCAACTAAACGATCCTATCATAGAAAATGACACAATTCCTTGTTAAAAATGAGAATGTAATTTTTGATTAAAAACAAACTCTTGCTAATATATGATTTGATCTCTTTGCACATGGTCTCTCCTTCAATGTTATCTCTCTTTTCTCCACTATATATAGACTTGAAGAAAAGTCACAATGGCAATGCCTTTAGTTTCAGTATTCCGGAAACATATATGATATGTTACTCCCACTGTTTCACAAAGAGTGTCCTTTTAGAGTTTTATTTTTGTTTCACAAAGAATATCATTCTATATTTTCAATGTGACTTTTACACTAAGTTTTCTGATTTACCCTTAAACTAAAGTTATTTTTATTGAATTTAAATCATTAATTACTTATTAAATAGGGGCATATATGTATAATCTAAGGTTTTCTTAATTTGTGTGAAATATGTCAAAATAACACTCTTTGTGAAACGGAGGGAGTAATTGACAATAAAATAAAATTGTCAACTAAACGATCCTATCATAGAAAATGACACAATTCCTTGTTAAAAATGAGAATGTAATTATTGATTAAAAACAAACTCTTGCTAATATATGATTTGATCTCTTTGTGCATGGTCTCTCCTTCAATGTTATATCTCTTTTCTCCACTATATATAGATTTGAAGAAAAGTCACGATGGCAATGCTTTTAGTTTCGGTATTCCGGAAACATATATGATATGGTCACGGCTCATGGGCTCACGTTATAGAGCGATGACCAGGAAGCCGTCGAGCTTCTAAGAGCATCTCCAATGGAGGGAGATGGAAGTTCTCTTATGGAGTTCTCAGATGAAATCTGATAAAAAATAAATCAAAAATGGCTAATTAAGAGAGAATCGTTTCTTTGCAGAGAGTTTTAGGAATCCATGAGAGCCGATGACGTGTCGCTATCGGTTGGTTGAAGGGTTTTACGAAAGGAAAAAAAGAATGCCCCCGTGTTTTTCTCTCTTCATCGACTCCCTCTCTTTCTCTCCGATGGCGACGTTACGAAGCACTATTTCAATCTCCGATCAACGCCAAACGCAGACTTCCAATTTTGCCGGCGAAGATGCAGCAGAGGAAGCCGACGGCGAGTAGACCCAGTGGTACCCCATGGTCGTTGACTCTCGTGAGTTTCCAAAATCCTAACTCTCCTCTGTCTCCTTTTAGCATAAATTTTTCAGGTTTTTGCTTGCAGGTGGTGATTTATTTTAATTGGACTATTGTGTGCGTTTCTGACTGCGTCCTGGGGAGACCATAACCTGAAAATTCATTTGATCTGCAGTAGAACATAATGTTTTAAGTATGGCTTCACTTTCGAATGCTCATGATTTTGTCTCTTCACATGTTTGCTTATCTTTATAATGAAGCTCGTCTGACACATTTAGGTGATAGTAGTGCCATCCTCTCATCAATAAAACAAGCAAAAATGATTTGTTGTTGAAGGGTTTTTAGCTTTGGGTAACACCATGTATGCTTTTTTATGGATTTTTGAAGTTGGAGAAGAAATGTTTAAACACTAACAATGATATTCTTCAACAATGATTGTTCATTGTTACGTTATCAGCTCAAAATGGATGTTGGCCGTGCTGCTTCAAGAAGCGATTTGTCGACAGTGCGGGACGCACTTGAAGTTTCTGCAGAAATGGTCAAGAAGGATGCCAATAATGTTTCAGACTATGTTCAGCGTCATCTCAACATTTTAGCTATAAATTGACATTGATTACCTCGCTTTAGTTATTTATTTCAAGCAGAATTACATGGACAAAACAAAATGTAAGGTGACAACAAAATATCTGGCCCAAAAAAGGCCCAGTGATCTCTGAAAACATGCGGTCATGTCAGGTAGAAAAAAAAAAAAGTTAGTTATTGCGGTCAAACTTTTTTTCCTCTTTTGTGTTTAAATTTCCAAATCTCAGTGTACCCCACACACAAAATTCGAAAAACCTCGCAACGAGCGCGAGATTCAAAAATCAAAATCAACAACACGCGAATCAAAGGAAATTGAATCACACGCGCCTCTCTCCTCGAACTCCGTCTCTTTCTCTGCTAAAAAAACACTTGGGGCTTCGCGAAACAAAGCAACTCTCTCTCTCTCTCTCTCTCTCTCTCGCTCTCTGCTTTTGAATCTCCGTTTTATTTCTCTCCACCACCTGAGAGAAAGCAGAGATTATCTTCATGGCTTCTCAATCATTTCGCTCACCATTATCCTCGTGATGCTTCAGAGTATGTTTCGCTACTCTCTCTTGACCTTATTTTTTCGTTGATTTCAGTTTTACTGCATTTTTCTGTGTTGTTCTCTGGAAATAGAGTAATGCGCGATGCAAAAATGGTTGAATCGTTGATTTAGAGTAGAGAAATCTCGAAATCGTTGTTGTGTTTTTTTGTTAGTAGCATCTTCTTCTTTCCAATTTGAGATTGCGCTGATCCTATTTCAGAGCAAATTTAGGAGATAGATTTGATCTGCTGAATCAGAGATTTGTTGAATTTGCTATTTCGATTCACCAAATCCTTCAGTTACATGTCTCAGACTCAATTCTAGTTCGTTCTTTCAGGTATTGTGTTTGAGGATTCAAGTAGCTTAAAACTAATGTGTGAATAGAAAAAGAGAGAGGAGGATTTATGAAGACCAACATGCAAGTAAAAGGAAGAGGAGGAAACATGAAGGCTAATACACAACAAGTGATTTTTGAGCTGAAGAAGAAGGTTGTTACTGCATTAAACAAGTTAGCAGATAGAGATACATATCAGAGAGGAGTTGATGAGCTTGAGAAAACTGTTGAGCATTTGGCACCGGATAAGATTTCGTGTTTTCTCTCTTGTATATTGGATACTGATTCGGAGCAGAAGAGTGCTGTTCGGAAAGAGTGTATTAGGTTGATGGGTACTTTAGCTAGGTTTCATGAGGGGCTTGTTGGTCCATATCTTGCTAAGATGGTTTCAAGTATCGTTAAGCGGCTCAAGGATCCAGATTCTGTTGTGAGAGATGCATGTATTGAGACAATGGGTGTTTTAGCTTCGAAGATGAGTTGCTATGAAGACCAGAACTATGGGGTGTTTGTTTCCTTGGTGAAACCGCTTTTTGAAGCCATTGGTGATCAGAATAAGTATGTGCAGTCAGGTGCTGCCTTATGCTTGGCCAGAGTCATTGATAGCAGTCCTGAAGCTCCAGTTGCGATTATACAACGCATGTTAATGCGGACAGTAAAGCTGCTCAATAACTCACATTTCATCGCAAAGCCAGCAGTTATTGAGCTTAATAGAAGTATCATCCTGGTAAGCTACTTTTAATACCCTATAATTCTTTTCTGTTTCTGAGTCTGAGCCTTTGCTGCTACTATTCTCATGTGGTTGTATAATGAAAAATGGGTAACTGACTCTAATCCAGGCTGGTGGGGCAACGCCGAAGGGTGTGTTGTCCTCAGCAATGTCTAGCTTTCAAGATGCCCTTAAAAATAAGGACTGGACTACTCGTAAGGCAGCTTCTGTAGCACTTATGGAAATAGCTGCTACTGGTGAAAAGTTTCTTGGACCTCTGAAGGCTTCCTGCATCTGCTCTCTTGAATCATGTCGCTTTGATAAAGTTCAAACTCTTTTTCTAAAATCCACTCTCTTAAGGATGATAATTTTTGGAGTGAAAGATCTAACTTTGTGCTTTTCTGTTTTAGGTGAAACCAGTGAGGGACTCAGTTATCCTTGCCTTGCAATATTGGAAAGGTGTCCCTGGGTGTGATAGTCCAGAGCCATCTGAAACTGGATCCTCTGTAAAAGGTGGGTTAAGAAAATGAATCTTTTGCATGTTTATATTTCTTTTTTGCATTTCATAAGACTCATAGATGCTCTTTCTGTTTATCTGTTTTGTAATCACAGAAAGTTATAATGGAGCTCGAGAGAGTAGTGAACTTTTCAGCACCAGTGACTCTAAAGTGAAGGATGCCACGTCTATCAAATATGTAACGGATTTGGCAAGGAAAAAGGTTCCGGTTTCTGCCAGGCAACCACCTACACGTTACAATGAGGACCCTCGAAAGTCTAAACAAGATAATTGGCATATTGACATTGCAGTCCCAGAATCTTCTATTGTCTCCAAGGTTGATCTTCACAATGAAGAATCTGAAGGCAGTTGCATCACCAAGACGTTTGCAGAAGCGACAACCACGCCAGGAGTGACATATGAGTACATTCCAATAGAGGATAAAGCAGATTGCTATGTAACAGGCGGAGTCAATGAAAATGATGATATCAAGTCTATTACAGTTTCATCAAGCAGTTTCAGGGCAAGTGGTATGGGGAATCCCGCCATAACGAGTAAGCATTTTCCAGGTGAAGAAACTGATTCGGAAGAGCAGCCATTCTCAACAAAAGTGAAGGATCGTACAAGCCTTGACTCTTCTGTAACAGTGTCAAGCTCTCAAATCAATCATGACTGCTGTGCTAAGATTGCAAATGAAATGGCTTCTGTACGTAAACAACTCTCAGATATTGAGGATAAACAGTCACGTTTGATAGATCAGCTACAGGTTAGTGGATTATCTGTCACAATCTAATGTCCTTTACTCAGTTTACAAATTTAAAGATGCTCTAGTCAACCTTTGTATCTTCAGGATGTGTGTTCTCAATAACTCAGCATGATTTTTGAACTGTCTTACACTATCCTATGCTTAGGAATGGCTAACTAATATATGTTTTTTTATCTTCTTCTGTTAAACTTGTAGGCCTTTTCAACAGGAATAATGAACAACTTTTCGGTTCTTCAATCTAAGGTGTCAAGCTTAGAATATGCAGTTGAGGGGATAGCTCAGAACGTTGTCTTGCATTCAGATATATCAAACTCCAATTTTGTGAAGCACAACCAAGGTAGTACCCTGTCACCAAGGCTCTCTAGTTGCACTTCAAGAACTTCTACAGATATCCGCAATCGGCAATCTACATTATCCACTTCCAAGTACTCAATGGCAAGGGAGAACAAAACACATATAAGAAGCAGACTAAATGAATCACATGGCATGGAGAAGACACGGAGTAATCCTTTAGGTAAGACTGGTCAACAACATACTAGAGAGGACATTTGGAACAACATTGGACAGGGAAGACAAACATTGATCCAGACCCGGACATCTTCTGATTCAATTCAAAGCATAAGACAACATTATGCGGAGGTGATGAGTGGATCAAGAAAACCGGTGACAGGTGTTTCTTGTGAAGAAGTGGTTGAATCAGAGTATCTAGATGTGCTTTCTTCTGGTGATGAGCTTGCGCTTGTTGAGCTTCTTGACAGAACTGGCCCTGTGCTGGAGAGTATGTCATCACAGACCATAAATGAAATTCTCAGTATTCTCCTGTCATACCTCCTCGAACGAAGATTCATGAATTCAATACTTCCTTGGTTGCATCAGGTAAAACTGTTGAAATCATACTTGAATTGATTGCTATTACTACTACTGTTGGAATAATGTTACTGAAAACTCTATTCTCTTCCACTAGGTCGCTGACTTGAGCACTACAAATGGAGCTAACTATCTTATTCCATCTGCGAGAAAGAGAGCTCAAGTGTTGTCTGCAATTCAGGAGGCTTCAGGCATGGACTTTTCAAATCTTGCTGAGAGGAGAGCAGTTACCCAGATAGCAATGAAGTTGCGCAAACTATGGGGTAAGCTAAGATCTCTACTTGCACTAGTACCTACTTGGTCTAAGGATCATGCAGAGAAAACTTGCTTATAAACAATGTACATTCATAGAAGCTATAATCTTTAAAGCGGTACACTATTAAATCTTCATATGATTAAAAGTTTTCCTTTTGTTTTTCTGCAGGAAAATGCTCTTGATCATTATGGTGTGCTGAAGTAGACAGATGTTTCTCCTTAGTTGAATTAAACTTGTTGAGAAATTCTACTCCTTCCTTTGTTTTCCACGTGTGTACCACATATGAAATCATTTGGATTATTCAAGTATGTTTCGAAAGTTTCATGTACACTCACTGAAGTTACTTGCCAACACAACTAACACAAATAAGCGTCTCCAAAATTCATTTGAATTTCGAAGAAACATCAAATTGCGTAATGCACTAATATTTGTAATCCAAAAAAAGAAGATCCCAAAACGAAGACTCAACTTATTTATACATTTAAGCCAACTCTGCTACTTTCTTATCTTACAGTCTCAAATCACTGGTGAATCTTTCTGTCTTGAGTCTTAAATTTTGGTAGTATCCGGTTCTGAAAGAGCAGAAACATATTTGTCGGTGTCAACTGAGGCTTCACTCTTGCTTCTACCACTTTCCGGTCTTCTCCTCCTCTGTCCATCCCCATCTCTTGTGCCTTGGGAATCACTAGATGCTTCATATAAGGTTACAGACTTGCCCCTGCTATGGAGATTAGTCATGACTTCCTCCTGAGCATCTCCGTCTTCCTTGAGAGTCTCAAGAACTTCTACAACATGATTCATGAGGGGCCTTCCTTTCGGGTTTTGACTTAGGCATTGGTATGCCAAACCAGCTACTTTCATCAACGCCTTAGTGCCGTACTGTCCATCCATTCGAGGGTCTATGATCCTCAAAAGCTTTTTGTTGTGATTCAATAGTGGTCGTGCCCACTCTACCAAGTTATGCTCCCTGCAAGGTCTGCTTTTGTCCATCGCCCTCTTCCCAAGGAGCATCTCAAGGAGAAGTACTCCAAATCCATACACATCACTTCTGGATGTCAAATGTCCTATTACGACAATCACATATACGACCCATTACAAAGCAGTTACATAATGTGATCGTCTCAACATGCATATATTTAAAAAGGGTCATTTTTAACACTGGTTGAAGAAACAGCTATGACTTTTAATAGGTTCTTGTGTCAGTTGACCACGCTGAATTCGAACTTATTTTACCAATTTTAGATGCCAGACAAATGCTAACGGAAAATACTAAAGACAGACCTGTCATTACATACTCAGGAGCAGCGTATCCGTAAGTCCCCATAACACGTGTTGACACATGTGTTTGATCTCCTCTTGGACCATCCTTTGCCAGTCCAAAGTCAGAGAGTTTAGCATTGTAACCCTGCAAAAGCATTACACCTTTCAGGGACAACATAGGCGAACAAATTGAAAAACTAGAAAACCAGGTTTCACTAACAATTCTATACCTTTGTAGACTATCTATTGAAGAACAAGAATTTGCAATAGCTGACCTCATCCAGCAATATATTTGCTGTCTTCAGATCCCGATATATGATGGAGCGTTCAGCACCATGAAGAAATGCAAGACCCTTGGCTGCATCTAGCGCAATCTTCATTCTTTTCGACCATGTCAAAGTGCATCCAACTCCTGTCAAGTGTTCCAAAAGAAGACACATTTCGTCACTACTCCATTTATAATATGGGAACATATAATCTGTATTATATCCATGCATATGCTTTACCAATTCCTCTTCCAGATATTTATAATGACTACGAAGTAAAATATCCCCTGAAGTTTGTAATTTTTGGTCAAAAACATTTAGCTTCCTGACTAACAACTTCTATCCTGATTGATTTCAGAGCACTAGCATGTGCTTGGTTTGAAAAGCATATTTCAACAATGGATTCAGTCAGATTTGAAAGATGCAGTTCATATGATCCTTTGTTCTGTCTACAAAAGATTAGCTTATAAAACTGGGATAACTATTACTCATTATGCTCCACCTTTGGGCAAGTATATGCAATGCAAGAATGGTATTAACTGTAAAAGCGTATGCCATGAGAAAAGCATTTTGCAATTATCAAAAGCAAGTACGTAGATTTAAGTTCCAATCTTCATGTTTAAGATGACGGGAAACTTACTTCGGAAAAGATGTTTCTCCAAGCTCCCCATTGCCATGTATTCATAGACTAATAACCTGTGATCATCTTCACAGCAGTAGCCTATGAGCTTGACCAAATTCGGGTGACTCAGCTGTCCTAAATAATTGACTTCAGCCTAGAAGAAATAAATATCAACAGTTTCAATAAAATCACACATTCTCAAGTACATACATCTCTAATTTGTGACCAGTCACAGCTTACCAGCCACTCTCTATCTCCCTGGAAGCCCTCTGGATTAAGTTCTTTGATAGCAACTTTTGTAGACTTGTAACCAGCCCTGACAGACTCATCTATAACTCCTTTATACACCACTCCGAAACCTCCCTCACCGAGAATATAATCCGGCCTGAACTGCTTAGTAGCAATCTTCATCTCTTGGTAAGTGAAAATATCAACATTTTCATAACCTGGATTAGACTGAAGATCTTTAATGTTTTTAGGAGCCAAAGGCAAGCCACCACCACCACCACTTGCACTCACTTTACCAACTGAATCTTGACAATCTGACTTCATTAGATACACAGCTGAATTTTTCCCTGCTGTCCCAACAAAACCAGTATAGTGAAAAAAAAAAACATATCATCAGATTGAGAATTCATAAACTTAATTCTGATCCGACTTGAAATTTCCAATAGAACATCACCAAAATCCCAATTTACCCAGAAACCAATATCATCAAACAACTTTTTTTGATCATTAGGAAACCCAAAACTGCCAGAATCGGAAGAACCCAGAAAAAAAGAAACAGAACCCTAAAAAGGGCAAAAATGAAGAGAGATCCAAATCCAAATTGAAACCTGGTGTTGTTTTCTTCTGGTAGTTTTGCTGTTGAGAAAATTGGTACTGATGATCTTCAGCGCTAAAGCAAATCCCCATTCGAATTCTTCGCGAAATCCGAAAAAACTCTCTCGCGTTATCTGCTATTCGATTCCCATCACATTGTCCGTTAAAAACGAAGACAGATCCACAAAGAAAAAAAAAGCTCCGATCTCCGACGAGACTCCGAGAAACTGGCTGATAAACTCGAAGGAGAAAATGGAGGAAGAGAGATGGGTTTCTCGGAGGAGGTCGGAGAGAGAGAGAAGAAGAAGAAGAAAAAAAGGTAAGAAGATAATTGTAGAGAGAGAGAGAGAATGAATGATCCGTTGGAATCGATGGATTTGAGACTAGCCGCCAAAAACGCAAGGCCAAGCGAAGCGACCTCACTTTTTTTTTTCCCTTCTTCAACGGTTAATACGTACGTTATGTTAAAAACATCCTTTCACTTTGATTTTAAATTTGCTTATATACGTTTTTTTTGTACATTTAAAATAGGTTAAGAGATTTTAAGTTTTCCCTTTAAAACTACACCTACTTCTTACCAAATTTTATTAAAAAAATATTTATTGAGTTTCCAAATCTAAGAGCATCCACAATGGTGAATGTGTTAGTATGGGTGTAAATAATTTTTTAGTATTATAATTAGAGAGAGAAAAGAGAGATAGAGAGATAGAGACAAGAAATTTTTTTCTCTTTTTATAATACCCACACCCGAATGCAACTCTACATGTGGATGTTGTTGAAAAGCTATTTTTTGCATTATTTTTCTATATTAAATTATATACACCCGACGCCTACATGCGCCACTGCGCTTGGTCTAAGCAGGCAAAAAATTTGGTCAATGGTCAATATTTTGAGTGTTTGTAAAGCATTAACTATTGATGTTGACTAATTTTTTTATTTTTTTTTGGAGAATTTGCAAACAAAGCATAGTTAAATTTTGTTTTTGTTTGTAACTGATTGGAAAACTATATAAATTTAAGTGTAATAAATAAAATAAAAAGAAAAATTAATTAAATGATTTTAATCTATGGTTTATATAATACTAGATTGATAATCCGTGCTGCGCTCATATCGATTATAACCGACGAAGCTTAAATCAATTTTTGATCCAATACTTATAGATTTTGAAATCAACTGTGTAACGCCCCGACCGACACACCTCTCTTAATGGGCCCCACATTCTCTCTCGGCCCGTGGGCCAACCCGTGTCCGACGGCCGGTCCGCTACGTCGGGGAGGTTTTAAAGACTTATTTACCGACCCTACAAATTACCACATGATCTTTCCCCGTGTTTTGTCCTCACTCACACAGTTCCGACAATCACTTCCCGGAAGGTCACCCATCCTGAAATTGCTCATGCTCAAGCACGCTTAATTGTAGAGTTCTGTCAGGACGTTTGACCGGAAAGATAAGTGCACTCTGGTGACATAGGTGGCCAAATCAATTCTTTTAAACCTCTCCGCTTGCACCACCACATTCCTGAAATCGGGGTGTTACAATTCACCTCCACTAACAGATCGCAACGTCCTCGTTGTTCACCAAGACCGTCAGCCCCTACGGTGTGAGCCCTCTTGACTCCACACTCGTCTGGGTTCGTCTCTGATACCACTTGTAACGCCCCGACCGCCACACCTCTCTTAATGGGCCCCACATCCTCTCTCGGCCTGTGGGCCCACCTCTGTCCGATGGCCGGTCCACTACGTCCGGGAGGCTTTAAAGACTTGTTTACCGACCCTACAAATCACCACATGATCTTTCCCTGTGTTTTGTCCTCACTCACACAGTTCCGACAATCACTTCCCGGAAGATCACCCATCCTGAAATTGCTCCAGCTCAACCACGCTTAACTGTGGAGTTCTCTCAGGACGTTTAGCCGAAAAGATAAGTGCACTTTGGTGACATAGGTGACCAAATCAAATCTTTTAAACCTCTCCGCATGCACCACCACATTCCTGAAACCGGGGTGTTACAAACCGTACCTAATTATTTCAGAGATCTTATATATGTATTAGTTCTACCAATAGGATCGAGGGCGAGTTTCTATATTCGTATGTTGTCAGCAATTTAAGAATAGTTTCGTGTCGACAACAAATTTCTTCACAAGAACATAAGGTACATAATCTGAATTCTTCTTTAGGTATGTTTTGGATGATATATCATACTATTAATAAACTTAATAAATCTACTTATCATCTAAAATCTGATGATGAAAGACAAAAGATTTCAAAATTGTAATCTTATATTTGTATGGTTAACATGAAGACATAATCTAGATTAAAATTTGGTTCCAACAGAAAAAGATTGATATAGAGACTAAAAGTTCTTAAAATTTTCTTTGAAAACAACATTTTTGGTCTATTTATGTGGCTTTTCTTCTTCATCGACAATCAGAATCTTTAGACCTTCTCTACATGTTATTCTGTCTGGATATAGCAATGTAAAGCTGGTCGTGTGAAAAGTAAGGCCTAGGTAAATAAGTCCTACTCTTTTCAAAGATTGACCCTGGCTTTAGTTGATTGTTATTGCAAAACAAACCGCTAAAGGTAACTATCTTCGACGCATCATGAATGGCAACTTTGTGTCTGATGGTGTAATCAGAAGCCTAGCGATCAAAACTTTATTACCAACCCAATCTCACGTAGTAATTTTGGCTTCTCAACAAACTCGGCCATTAGCGTGATATGTACCCTTGTTCCATTCATATGACCACCTATAGAATCAATATTTCTGAACAACGACATCACTAGACAACCAATCTTTAGGCGAAGCCTACAGTTTGGTAATCATGAAACCTTGATACTTTTAAGAAAATCAGAAGTTAAAACAGGATTAGCCGTTCCACATATGTCAACACGGTCTATACTATGGTAATCATTAAATATTGGTTAGTTGAAAACAATGTTTAGGAATGAGTACTAACCTTGTTTCTAGAACATACTAAAGTTTAAAACAATGTTTCTGAATGAGTAATGACTTTGAAGATGTTCAAGCATAGTCTCATTTATTTGGTTGACCATAAAATAGCTCATTGTTGGAAAAACTTAGGATCTTTTTCATCCTGCACCTCTGTAATATCTCATAAGCTCTTTCCATATTGCTTCAATAGGATCTTTTGCTTTGGTATTGAGAAACTCTAATGGAATATCGATCATAGCTTCCCCATCATTAGGTTCTGCAATTTTCCATCGCCAACTATTGATATCCACTCAGAAAACTCTTTAATGTCCTTTGCCTCAGTAACACTCAAATTGTTTGCAAAAAGACACATATTATTTGTCAACTCCTATACTCTGAAGTAATCCAAAAGATAAGATGAATTAAGTGCAGCCAAATTTTTTAAATCTGTTTATTTCTTAAAAATCAACAATTTCATTTAAACGTGTTAAGTTTACAATAAATCCAAAATTTAACAACAATGATTTTTCAATTATTCGAAAATTGTTTCTAAAAATACATTATTTTATAGTAAATGAATAAGCTCCTATCATTTTTAAAATATTTTGATGTTGAAAAAAATAATTAGTTTCCTAGAAAATGATTATGAGTGTCGTTTCTCTTTTATCATAACTATTTGTTATGTACCTTTTTTTAACTTATAACCATTTCAAAAATTAATGTTTTTGAGAAATGCTCCTTTCTAAATTCTCATTTTCACAAAATTTCCTTTCCTAAAACCTTTTCAAAATGCCTTTACAAATCTGAGATCTATCCAAATACGGATGTAACATTATAAAAACATACAAAACTACCTTTATACGTGTAAAACCATATAAATACATTGTAAATATTTTATAAAACCTTATAAAACCCTATACATATCTCATAAGACCTTATAATTACCTTATAAAACCATATAAATACTTGAATCGAGTCTCCGAGGAAATGAAGACTGGTCAAGAAGTACCTTCTAAACCTTATAAATCTTTTTATCTTTAATGATGGACATATTTGAAAATGTACAGCTAAATAAAGCACTTTTTGAAAATGAGTACAAAAAAGGGAAAATACCCCTTTCTAATTTTTTTTAGAGAGTCCCATTTTTTTACTATTTTTAATTAAAAATATTTCACATGTAGCTTTTTACTATGTGCGTTCATTTACCACTCATATATTTTCAACCATATTTATTGTTAATTTTCTGAAGAAACATTATTTCACGTATACATATTAATTGTTTGAATTTTTTTAACAATTTAGTCAACATATATTATTTTAAGATTGATTTTCTTATAATCATTGATTTAACAAAATATTTATGGAATTTAATTTTATCACTTTCCTAAAAATAGTTTTGGACTATTTCATATATTTATTATAATTCTTCGTTATGTATTTCTTCCCTAATAAATATTTTACCTTCATGAAAAATGTTTCAAATGATCGTATTTTTAATCATAATTCTTCTTTCTTACATTTTCGTTCATAAAAGTTTTAAAAGTCTTTGGAAAAATTTCCGATATAACGTAACAATTTGGTAAAATTTATGTAATATTCAAATATTTGAATTCATTATCACAATAATTTAATACATAAACACAATCAAAGAAATTTTTTCAATATAAGATTTTGTTAAAATTGAGTTCCTCCGCGACACCCCAAAGGCTCATAACCTAATATTAAAAAGATTGATATACGTATTTGATTGACGTTTCATACGATCGTATTATGATCGTTATTTCATATTTTAAATAATTTTTATTATTTTACATAATTATATAAAAGTAAATTAGTTATTGTGTAAATTAATTTTGAAAATTTGTGGAGTATTCTTTATAATTCTCCACAAAACTTGTTTTAGTACTACTAGATCGAAACCCGTGCTACGATGCGGGGCAAATTTAAATAAATTTATTTTTGAAGAAGTTGTTTGACATCAAGTAATTTTGGAGAACAACATGCATGAGGTAAATTTAACAAGTGGTGTAAGCCGCAGGTAGTTTTTGTAAATTAATTTTTTTAATATAAGTATTTATGATAGACATTTAAAAGATTTGTTGGATTTTGTATTTTCCTTTGCTCGTATTTTTAGTTGTCTATATTTTATAATTTTATATATGCATACATAAATAAATAACTTTATATTTGTATTTGTTTGTTTTATTTTATGTTTTTAGTATATGTTTAATTTCTTACAAATGTTAGATTTTTTATATTGTGATATGTAAATATTTTTTCAGCGACTACGTACTATACTTGAAAAACCTTAGATTCTTTCTGTTTAATTTATTTATGGTACTCAAGCATAATTTGAATCATACTAAAAATAATTAATATATCTTTTGTTTCTTTAAATAATTATTTTACCATTAGATAACAATAATTAATTATGCGAAGTTAATTTTGGGTGTATTTTGTTCTTTAAAATTTGAACACTATAAACATTTTTTAACTTTAAAATAATTTGATTTTTGAATAGATCGGGATAATATTATTAGGGTGGATATTTTAACCGAATTGAACTAAACCAAACCAAACCTGACAAAACAAACTCAAACCGATCCAAACCAAACCATAACTTACATTCAAACCATTTGATTATGTTTCTTCTCAATCCGAACCGATAACCCAATGTATTTGTTTATTTAATTAATTAATAATATTATAAATACTAATATGTAATTATTTACCAATGTTACGCTTGATTTGGAGCTTTAGATTATTTTCCTTTTCTAATTAATTACATAAAATTAGATTGATTTAGTTTAATTATCTCTACCAGACTATGCGATTTCTATAACCAGTCCATCATTTTCGAGAATCCGAAAATCGTTCTTCTCTTTCGCAACCCACACTTTCTCTTCCTCTCTAATCCTACCAAGAAATCATCTTCTTCCATTAGTAAAGAAAAAAGTGTTCATCTCTGTATGTTTGTTTCTTCAATCAATCAAATCATGAGGCTTTGAAAATTGGTTTTCCCCAATTAGCATTAATCGGTATGAAGTCAAATCTTCTGCAGTCATCATCTGCTATGTTTTGACATTTTCCAAATCAAAAACATGAAATAAATTGAAATGTTTAAATTGTTGATTGATCTTCTTGTATGATTTTAAATAATTTGGTTGGAGAAGCAGAAGGAATTTGTTTATCATTTTGTGTTGTCTGTTATTGGTTTTGGATAGATTTGAGGATAAATTAAGGAGTTTGGTATAACGGTTTTTTGTAGATCCATTGGAAGATTTGGTTTGGTGTTTAATTTGATACAAGTGGGCAAACTTTTTTGGTTCTCTCCACTCAATAAATTTCATGGCTTGTGTGGGAAACTCTTGGTTTTTATTTGTCAATTATGTGTGTTTCTTAAATATTGAGACATCGATTTGTGGTTGTTGTCTTGAGAGGGAACATAATCTTCTGATCCAAATACTTGAATCTGGTTTTGTAGAAATCTAAAATTTTATACTTTCATTGATTTAATCTCCGATTCTGAGCAATAAGTCTATATTTGAGTTTGGTTTGTTTTTCAACGTCTTGGATTTGTAGTGTTTAAGGGATGGAGGCTTAAGTTCACGTCCACCTTTTCTTCCTAAAACACATGAAATGGTAGATGATTTCTTCTTTTGATTCAATTGTTTCTTGGAGTGATAACAACAAAAGCTTCATCGTGAAGAATCCAATGGATTTTTCTAGAGACTTTCTTCCCATATTTTATTATTTTTGAAACACGAGAATAAGTTTTATTCGTCAGTTTGATACATATGTAAGTTTTTCTAAATATTTGTTACTCAAATTCAAAATAGCCTTATATGTCATCTACAACTAAAACAAATTGTGTAGCTAATGTGACTTTCTTTTGAATATTACCGATTGAAACGATTTTTACAAAGTTTAACCTATGTTTGAATAATATGAATTACTACGCTCAAAAAAATTTTTAAATAATTTGAAAACGCAAATTTATTAAGCACTATATTTGATTTAATTTTTTTGTGTAAAAAAACGACATTGCTGAAGAATCAAATAAATCCAAGGTAAAAAAAAAGCTATAATTACTGGTAGCCAACAAACAACAACAAGTTTTTTTCATATAGTTTTCATGACCACAACGATTGCCTTCAGTTATCGATATCTATTTTTTTTTCTAATATTCTAAAAAAGTTTTTATTATTTATGAAAAGGAGAATTAGCCCAATATTTCAATAACATCTAAATAATAATAAGTCCATTCATTTTAAACTATAAGCCCATGAAATAAGCTTTAAGAAATAAAAGAATGACGTGGAACAAAGGAGTATTATAATTGGCAGAGAATAGCTGAGTTGTATTAATAAAATGTTTTCATTGGATGTTGATTTTAATTAGGTGTCACTCTTAGAACAGCTGAAAAAGTTGATGTGTCAACGTAGGAGAGATCCCTATTATTTTTATTGTATTGATTTTATAATATTTCTCATTATTAGAGTTCGTGTATATTACCATGTAAATTCAATATTTTGTATAAGTATTGATATATTAATTTAGTGTAAATATGTGGTTATGTGCTTCACTATATCTCATGGCATCTTCGTAATTTTTTTCTTTTGGAAAAGTGACTATGTATAATTACCCTCTTAAAATAGTAATTTTTTTAAAAAAAATTTTAGTTGTGTTATAAACCATATGGATGGACTCCATAACCGGCCCATGGCCTATTAGGGTTTTATCTTATTCTCTGTATCCTGCTATTATCCTTGTATATATATCCCTTATACTATTAATGAAAGACACAGTTTACAACACGTTATCAGCACGAGTTCTGCTTAACTGAATAAACTCTAGCCAACTAAGCAAACACGAAACCATAACCGCTTGAGCCAAAAGAAAATCAGATCAAACCCTAGCCGACCTAGCAAACAAAAATCTAAGTCTAAGCCATGAGTTCCTAAATCGATTCCGCCTTTATTTTGTTTGACGATATCTCCGACCTTCCGCTTCACTTGTCCCATCGAAAGAAAACCACCGTATTCGAGATAAGTTTTCATGCCGTAGTACTTACTTTATACGTTTTATATTTGTCGGCTTAAGAATTAGCATATCTATTTATATTCTATAACTAGCGATCTTGTATATCATATGGTATAACTACCATTGATATTATAGAATTATCGATCTGAATAATTAATATAATTGTGCTTCATAATCGGATCATCATATGCACGTTCGCATCATCGTCGTGATTAATTGCTTTATGAAACACTTCATGATATATTTTATTGTTTGATTCCACTTGTCTGGTCAATATTGTCATGCTGTGGTTTGTTATTTCTTAGCCTATTGCTTGACTAATATTCTATTAATTAGAGTTTCACAAGTACAAAGCATATTAGTAGTCGACGTGATCATGCTTTATTATTTGATTCAGTTTGCTTGGTTAATACTGTCAGGTTTTATTGTTTAATTGATACACTCAAACCGATAGCATGATTTAGTGCTTTATTGCTTAATGTTGTATTGAGGCACACACTCGTACGTCTGGTCGTATCGAATTAATTAATAATCATGTTTGGTCTTCGTTGGTTTGGTTCTTATATTTTCAAAATTTGTTGGTTCTCCTTACCACACATATATTTTATACTTTTAATCTTACTGTGCCATGGGGAAATCATTGCATCAATTATTAACCGACTACTCATACTTACTCTCGTTTTAATTACTAAGATTCGATCCAGTATTTAATTGACTTATATGATTGAGATCTTTGAGCATTGTCGTTTGTTTGATTCATGATAATTCTATGAGCATTACAGTTTGGTTGATCTTGTATTTAATAAACGTTTCTTATTTATTAATTTTTGGAAACGAAGGAGTATAAAGAAGACTAAGCAAATAATTATCATCCGTTCACATCTGCTCCATTTCATACGTATTAAGAGGATCTCTCCGATTAAAAGATAAGTACTATTTATTCATCATACTTAATATTGATACATGATCAAATAAAGTTTGATTTAATTGAAATAATTTATATATATATATATATATATCATATGATCTCGTTTGATAAGATAAAATTTGCATGAAAATTGGCACATGTGATTTGATTTATGATTTTTGTTTGGAGAATTAATTGAGAAGTTAGTGAATGGAAAGATGTTTAATGGCATGATAGATTGAATGTTTTAATATAAACCCTAGGTTAAACCGAAAGTAAACCGGTTTAAGATCAAGTTTCCCATAAATGGAAAGTTTCCAGAAATAGAAAATTTCCATAAATAGAAAGTTCCATATAAGGAAAGTTTCCAGAAATAGAAAGTTTCCATAAATAGAAAATCTCCATAAATAGAAAATCTCCATAAATAGAAAGTTCCATACATAAAACTGAAATCCTAGCAAAAACCCTAGTACTATAAATCGCGGATGCTAAAACTCTAAAACTTAACCGCGAAATCCTAATATCCTAATCTAGTATGATCCGATTGTTTGGTTGTTTTTCGTTGCATACTAGATCAATTTTCTAGGGTTGATTTCATCCATATATATATAACATGATTGTTTAGAAAACACTTGCTGAAGACAAGCATGGCTCGGTCTTAAATACCGCATGACTTGATCTAACCGATTACATGAGTTCTCATTTAACTCTATATATTATAGATGTCAGAAATCAACTATTATGAATACACGGCACTCAATGCCTCTAGTGACAATTATTTACAATGGGCTTTGGACACTGAGATTGTCCTAAAGAAAAAAGGGCTTGGTGAATCTATTGTGGAAGGAAACAATGTCACCAGAAGAGAAAGATATAAGGCGATTACTAACATACGCCATCACCTCAATGAGAGTCTCAAAATCAGTACCTCACTATTAAGAATCCTCTGGACCTCAGGACAGAGTTGAAAAAAAAAATCAATATAACCACCAAAGAACGGTGCTATTAGCCAAAAGCCCGATTCGATCGGAAGAATCTCAGATTCCAGGAATTCAAATCCATGAATGAGTATAACTCAGCACTATTTAAAATAGTGTCAATACTGAGATTCCGTAGTGAAGAAGTTACTGAGAATGACTTGCTAGAGAAAGCATTCTCGACCTTTCACACAAACAATATATTGCCTCAGCAACAATATCGTGAAAAAGGTTTTTACCACATATGCGAGTCTAAACTCTTGTTTTGCTACTTGCTGAGCAAAACAATGAGTTATAAATAGTGAAATGAGACCTCCTGGTCCTACCCCATCATTAGAAGCCCATTGGACTGAAGAGCCTAAAGAGCCTAAAGAGACTAAAGAGTCTAACCACGTCCAAAGAGATAAGTATCATGGCCACAGTCATGGTAAATGGAATGAACATGGTAGAAGTGGCAATTATAATTTATATGATCAAGGAAACCATTCATATGGTTAAGGCCGCCAACCCGACTTTGGTCGTAATCGAGGTAGAGGCCACGGTATACCCAAACCACAAGACTCAAATAAACTTGTTTGCCACTGATGAGGAATGGGGAAACCATTGGACTAAGACGTGCAGGACAACTAAGCATCTCGTTGATCTCTATCAAGAGAGTTTGAAAAGAATCTAGAAGCTCATTTAGTTCATCACGATGGTGAAGAAGATTTCGACCATGAGATAGATGACTATGAGAATTTAATAAACGAAAAATATCTAAAGACATGGTTCATTAGCCAAATTGCGGGTATAGCTAAATTTAGTGAAGGCTAAGGGCAGGCCCATGGCAGGCCCATATTCCCAAGGGCACACATCCTCAGATGCTTCATATTCACCCAGCCCAAAGGGGCTTGTTGAGTTTCAAAGAAATGTGTTTGAATGGTTTCCACATTGAAACTAAGGGTGAAGGGAACAAAGGATTCCCATATATTACTAAGAGCACCCAAGACCATGAGAAAGTCTTAGAGACTATACCCGCGTCATAGAATTTTACTATTTCAAGGTCAATATGATAAAGGCTAATACAGTAAACAAAAGTGTTTACTAAGAAATTCACTAATGGCATGACCGGCCTGGTCAGCCTGGTTCTAACATGATGCGTAAAGCTGATATTAAAATCAAAAGGGCACACCTCTTAAGGACCTCACGTGTGTAGCATGTACACAAGGGAAACTCATACTAAGGCCATCACCAGTCAAAGCGACTAGAAACTTGGTGTTTCCTAGATTGCTGGCCCAGATCATAAGTCTGTGAGCCCACATACTTAAGACTATATGTCTAGATAATGCTGGTAAATTATGTCCCAAGCGTTTTATGGCTACAGTATGTCCATGAGGGGGAGAGTAGTATACCCCGTGGCACATGTCCATACTTGAACTCACAGTAGCTGCTTGGGGACACGCAATATTACATGCAACAAGAGCATATACGCATCAGGCCATTCTAGTGAGCATAGATATTCACCATCCCAACTACTCACAGGTCAGGAGCCAGATATGTCCCATCTAAAGACATTTGGGTGTGTCACCTATTTACCCATAGCACCACCACAGAGAGCAAATAATGGGACCTCAAAAGGGGATGAGAATATACGTTAAAAATGATTCTCCCACCATCATTAAGTATCTCGAGCCAAAGGCCAGATACAAGGATTGTCATCTCAATGAATCCGTTTTCCCAACACTAGGTGGAGAGACTAACAAGCTGGTCAAAGAACTTACATGGAATCAAACATCCTTCACATGGCAAGATCCTCGGACTCCATCAGAGATCCAAAAGACTATATATCTGCAAAAGCTAGCTAAAACATTTGCCAAGATTCCTATAATGACCCAAAGAGAGTAACAAAATCGTACATACCAGCTTGTAATGCACCAGTACATATTGATGTTCACAAGGAACATAATCAAGTTGCTACAGAGGCTACAACACGTAAGAAACGTGGTAGACCCAAAAGGTTCCAAAGACAAGAACCCTCGGAAATCAAAGAAAGGTGCAAGGGAAACCGAGAAGGTTCAAGAAACCATAGACATGGCCGGCTAATAGACATAACCCTAAGGTACCAATCAATGAGGTTTGGGATGCCAAACTTCAAGGTCCTGAAGGTGTAAAGAGATCTCTATAAACTATATCATGTCTAGAATACAATAGAACCGAAAAGATGTCGACATCAATGATAACATATTTGCGCATAAGGTAGCAACTGAAATGAATGAGGATCAGGAGCCCACGTCTATACTAGAGTGCACTCAAAGACCTGATTGATTAAAATGGTACAAGACCATAAAACGTGGAGCTAATAATCATTAAGAAGAAGAATGTGTTTGGTCCAATACGAAGGACACCATTCAATGTAAAGCCAGTGGGACAAATGAGTCTTTGTGATTATGTGAAATAAACATAGTGAAAGCGTGATATATCAGACACGGCTTGTCGCACAAGGATTCACACAAAGACCAGAAATAGAGGAGATATACTCCCATGTGGTGGATGCTAAGACATTTAAATCTTTGCTAAGTCTGGCTATATAAAAGAGAAAGATTTGCGGCTAATGGATGTAATGCCTGCATATTTATATATGTCCACTGGATAATATATGAGATTACCAGAGGGTATTGAGCTCAAAGATAAGAAAGATTCTCGAGAACAACACTGCATAAGGCTGGACAAATCCTTATATGGACTGAAACAAAGCGGACGTATGTGGTATAACCGGTTAAGCGAATATCTCATCAGAGAAGGCTATAAAAACGATCCGATCAGTCCATGTATTTTTATCAAGAGGTTTGCAAACAAAGGATTTGTAATCATAGCAGTGTATATGAATGATTTAAACCTCTGGGTAATCGACCAAACAGTTGAGTATATCTAAATAAAGAATCTGAAATGAAAGACCTAGGCAATAATTAAGTTCTGTTTGGGATTACAACCTGAGTACGTGAATAATGGAATCCTTGTGCATCAAATGGCATACACTGAAAGAGTACTCAAGGAGATTTAATAAGGACCAGGCCCGCCCATTGACCAGGCCCAATGGTGGTGAGAAGCCTCAGATTGGATAGTGATCCATTCAGTCCGAAAATGCCATACCTTAGTGCCATAGACACACTAGACCAAACATTTGTTTTGCCGTGAGTCTCCTGTCTAAATTTAGTTCATGATCAACCCAAAGGCACTAGAAAGGTTTAAAGGAAGGTTTGGTTAAATTTTAAATTTTATTCTTCCTGCGTTGTTTACTTAGGTATATTCTATACTGATCTAACCAAGGAAGTTCCAGTTTGCTTTGGTTTAGTTTGATTTGCTGATGCAGGTTATTCATAAGATCAGATTATGGCATGGTCAATGAATAGGAACTACGTGTGGCTTGATCCCTTCCAGGGGTACGTAGGCAGCCTTCCTTAAGGCGCAACTACTACTACATCAAAGACCATCATATTTGAAGACAACGCAGCATGTATTGCTCAACTCAAGGATGGCTACACTAAGAGAGACCGGACGAAGCACATTTTTCCAAAGCTCTTCTTCACTCATGAATTACAGAAGGACGGTCAGGTCAAAGTTCAACAGATCCGGTCAAGTGAGAATTCAGCCGACCTATTCACCAAATCATTGCCGACTTCAATGTTCCGGAAGCTCATTCATCAGATCGGGATGCGCGGACTTAAGGATCTACAGTGATGCTCATATCAGGGGGAGTAATGCGTGTTGTACTCTTTTTCCTTCACCATGGTTTTGTCCCACTGGGTTTTCCTGGTAAGGTTTTAATGAGGCAACATTCCCCAACGCATTATAGAGATCCCGGTTTAGTATCGGGCACGGTTATGTCTTCCAAGGGGGAGTGTTATAAACCATATGGATGGACTCCATAACCGGCCCATGACCCATTAGGGTTTTACCTTATTCTCTATATCCTACTATTATCCTTGTATATATATCCCTTATACTATTAATGAAAGACACAGTTTACAACAAGATGTTAGATTCATAATAATAATTTTCCAAGCGTCCAATATTCTACCACAATTCTTTTTTGATATTTTGAGTTTGGCTAAAAAACAAAGAATTGACTTGAGTAAAAAACAACTAAAGCGATGGGTGGAATTCCGAGTTTAATAACACAAAAGCTTGGTCAACGCGGTTTATCCTTGCTTTAATGCATGGACCCGAGGACGATTTCATTTTCTTGGTCCCTTGAACAAAATTAATAAAATCTGAGCAGATATAATGTGTGAAATGTGATACAGTTACTGGATTTATTTTAGAGTCAATGTCCTAAAGTTATATATTTGCAAGAATGTGATGTTGCTTGGCTAGTGTTATCGAATAATGATTTTTCCGTATTTGGAATTTTGGATTACTCGTATCCGACTAATATATAAATAAGATCAATATTTTTATGAACATATACGAAAAAAAAAAAATCTTTGGTCAGTGGGGAGAATTCTAGACCGGTACTCAGACTAATTCTCCAAAACATACATAAATTCAATTTTTACCACTGAAAAAAGTGGACAAAGGTGGATATAGAAGTTTTATTTGATACAAAAAAATAGTCATTTAAATATCTGCTATGACCTGATACGATAACCAAGGTTCAGATGTTTGTCTACAAACAATCTAAAATCCAATAATGTTGTTGGTCTTCAGTCTACCACTCCGTGGGTTATTAGATACTCCTCAGGAAAGCCCGGCCAGATTTGGTGTTGTTAAGCAATGACTTTATGTTGAATTGGTTGCGTTGCAAACAAACAATGACTTTTACTTTTAGCAAAAAAAAAAACATTACAAAATTATGTTAATTACTTACTTAAAGTTAAATTAAAAAAATCATGGTACAATCCAAAACACAACACGGTAATTAGATTGTGTTATTGGGTTGAAATTGTTTGCTGCAACTAGGCCTGGGCTAACGGTTCGAACCGATTAAACCGAACCGACCGAACCGAGAAATTCGGTTATCGGTTTCAATTCGGCAGAGAGACAAGAACCGATCGGCGGATTTCTAAATTTATTTCGGGTATCGGTTCGGTTCGGTTCGGCAAACGATAACCGAACGGTTTATTAAAAACCGTAGTATATAAGACTAGCATTTGTCACAAACCCTAAAACACGAGCCTCCTTCGTTTTCATTCACGACTTATCTCTCTCTGTCTCTCGAACCCAAGGAACTCCTTCATCTCATCTTAACCTCGTCAATTTCTTCTTCGATTTGTCATTCATCTCAAGGATCTATCAAAATCATCCGTAAATTCTCGTCGAAATTTGTCAGTCTTGACTTCCTCTCGATCCGAAGAGATCTCGAATCAGTAAGTTCTTCTCTCTTACGAGTTGGGGGTTTATTTTATCTGTATTGGGGGGTTTGATTTTTGTTTTGTGGGTTTCATATTTGATTCTTCAAAACCCTAATTTTTCAAAACCGTAATTTTTATTTTCGATTTGGGGTTCATTTAGCTTGTATATTGTTCTCTGTTTTTGATTTGGGGGTTTGAATTTTGAGTTGGTGTTTGTATCTGAAAACCCTAATTTACTAATTCATAAAAACCCTAAATTTCGATTTGATGCATGTCGTTTATCTATTGTTGTCTGTTTTTGATGCATGTTTTATATGTCTATTTTGTAGATGGCTTCTGAAGATGAGATTGACATCGACGTTGAACCAGAATCTGTTCCGGAATCTGTTAAGACTAGAAAAAGGTCATCTTCGTCAACTGCTATGCCACCAAAACCGAAGAAGAAATATGCTAAAAGGGCACCAGTCTGGCAACATTTTGTCCTCAAAGAAGGTGATGACTTACATAGCATCTGTAAGTATTGTAGAGCTGAAATAGGATGTGATACGAAATTGGTAGGCACTAGTCCGATGATTAGTCATATAGAGAGGTGCAAGTCATTCAAGGAATATGATGAAAGGGATAAACAACAGAAGTTAAGTGGTGTTGATGGTGGCAATATGAAAGTGGTTAGGTATGATCCTCTTTTGTTTAGGAGAGCAGTCAATACATTGGTGGTAGTCAATGAGCTGCCTTTCTCTTTTGTTGAATCAGAGGGGTGGAAGGATTTCTGTGGCTTAATGTTGCCTATGTACAATACATTTTCAAGAAGAACATGCACACGAGATATTGCTGCCATGTATTTGCAAGAGAAGGCTGCACTTAAGCATCTGTTTAGTGTAGAGAAGAAGAGAGTTTCACTGACCACAGACATATGGGTGTCTCCTACAACATCCTACAACTACATGGTCGTGACTGGTCATTGGATTGATGCCAATTGGCGCATGCAGAAAAGATATCTCAGCTTTAAGGTGATCAAGGACCACAAAGGAGACACAATAGCTGGACAGCTTCTTGACTGCATAGATGAGTGGGGAATTGAGAAGGTATTCACTGTGACTGTTGATAATGCAAAGGGTAATGACAAGGCTCTTAGGGTATTTACAGAAGCATTGAGGCTGAGAGGACCAGAAGCTTTAGTTCAAGATGGTGATTTAATGCACATGAGATGTTGTGCTCACATCTTGAACCTTATTGTGGGGGATGGTCTTAAAAAGGCCAAGACTAGCATTGTGGCTATTAGGAATGCAGTGAAGTATGTGTGCAGTAACTTCCAGAGGTTGAAGTCTTTTGTTCTGCGGTGTGAGACAGGAAAGATAGCTAGAGGAAGCTTGCCTCTAGATGTTGTTACAAGGTGGAATTCAACTTATCTTATGTTGACTTCTGCCATTAAGTTAAGGCCAACCTTTGAGAAGATGTCTGCTGAGGATAAGCTGTATTGTGAGTACTTTGAGGAAGAAGAAGAGAAGACTAAGACAAAGAGAATCGGACCACCAACCTCCACTCAATGGGATGAAGTAGAGAGGTTAGTGAAATTTCTAAAGATCTTTTACAAGAGTACTTTGGTATTTTCAGCTTCAACATCAGTAGTTTCTACACTATGTTACAATGAGATTGTGAATATAGAGAAGAATTTGATCGGTAAGTGTGGTCATAGGACTAAAGAGGTTAGAGATCAAGCATTTCTGATGAGGGATAAGTTTGAGAAATATTGGGATGGGTTGCTGAATATGAATGAGCTTATGATCATTGGTTCTGTATTTGATCCAAGAAACAAGATGCAATTTGCTGACTTGTGCTTTGAACAGTTGTATGGTAAGAACACTATAGAGACTAGGCAGTTACATGCTTCTGTTACAAATGTAATGAAAGATTTATATGCGGAGTATAGCATCCGATTAAGCAAACCAAATGTTACCGATGGAGGTGGAAATCAAAGTGGTCCTCGAGATTCTGAGCAGCAAAGTACTACGTGTGATTTGTCAGATGATGAAGATGATGTGATGTATGAGGGAGCTGATGTAATTTTCCATAAGCAGGTTAGGGAAAGGAGCAATGTAGAAGGTTTTAGTGAGCTAGATATATATTTGGCAGAAAAACCAGAGTTGAAAGTGGCTAATCCTTTGGGGTTACCTTATGACGTTCTGCATTGGTGGAAGTGTAATAGCTCCAAATTCCCAATATTATCAGAAGTTGCTAAAGATGTCTTAGCACTACAAGTCTCATCAGTTGCCTCAGAATCTGCCTTTAGTACTACTGGCAGAATCTTAGATCCTTATAGGAGTTCTTTAACGCCTTACATGATAGAGGTGCTGCTGTGTACACAACAATGGCTGCGGTGTAAATTTAAATCTCAAGCACAAGTTGAAAACTTAGTGCAAATGTTAGAAGAAGTTGTGTTTTTCGAGACGCTTGGTAAGTATCAAAGTATCCTTCTTATTTGTTATTACTACTTGACTACTTGTAATGTATTGCAAACTAACAATTGATGTTTTTTTGTATAGATTCAAGGAACAATCTTGCTTCTTCTCAGCCTACTTCTTCTCAGCCTCCGTTATCAACCGATCTTGACATGGATGGAAAGGTAATATTATTGGCTCATTTGAATGTTTTCTAAATGCTATGACTTATGATTGTTTTGTTTGTCATTTGTGAATGCAGTAGCAACAATTCATGGAACTAGCTGCATCAATGAGCCAATGACTCCTATAAGTGTCTTTCTTTATGCTCTATTTTGCTTCCATCTTTGAATCAGACTTTTAACGTGGAAGTTTCTGTTTTGTTGATTCAGACTTTTAATGTGGACTTTTATTGCCTAGACTTTAAACTGGTTTGTAATGATTTTTGTTGTGACATTTGGTGTCAAACTGGTTTGTAACAAGTGTCAGGTTGTTTTGCATGGGTCAAATGGTCTAGTTCGGTTTAAATTAACCGAAATAGAATTTAATCGGTTTAATTTCGGAATAGATTTCAAACTTAATAACCGAACCGAAATAACCGATAACCGAACCGACCGAACCGAAGTTTTAATCGGGTAGTTCGGAGGGTTTTTAAATCGCCGAACAACCCGAGAAACCGAATAAACCGAACCGAAAAACCCGAAAAAACCGGACGCCCAGGCCTAGCTGCAACTTTCAAACACTGACTTTTTATTTACAAAAATCATGGTTAATTATAAATTTATAAGTGAAAATTAACAAATGGGCCGATTTGACCCAATAAAGCCTTGACAAACCGGGCTAACCCGTCTGCAACCCGACCCGGAAAGTTGTAACTTTTTTTTCACCCTAAAACGAAAGACCCTTCTCTAGCACGTCGGAGTTGGGAAGATCAAGATCTGCAGACATGGCGGACGAAGCAACCAGAGCTGTAAGTTCCTCTTTGTTAAATCCGCTCAATTCCTTGCATAAAATGCAATCTTCTTAGTTCCCGATAAAGACGTTGGAATTCTAATGTGTAAAGTTACAGGCTTTTATGGAGATTCAAGCAAGTATGATTGAACTCACTGGGAAGCTTAAACAGGTAAAATCCTCCCTTTCTTTGTATTATCGCCTTCCTATTTGATTATTTATCAAGTTTTAGAATCAAACGTGACACATTGTAAAAGTGGTTGCTTCTATTTTGTTAGTTCTTGAACTATGTTTGAGTTTGGAATCACTTCTTTGGATATATACCACATTTTCAATGCTAAATAGCTTGTTATAACTGGCGATATGAATATGATTCAGTGAAAAATGGTTCAGTATTTCGACAATGGTGTGGAGAAGCTTAGCTCTATGTATTCGTAAAACAAGATGCCACTGGAGATGGCAAAAATTATAGACATTACTGTTATTGGCTGTCCTAGGTCATTGTCATGTGGTGATTAAGTGACATATATGTGAATACGTATGGGTTTTATAGGTGCAGAATCAGATGCGCAACAAAGAGGGAGATAGAAAGCGAGCTTTCTTAACCTTGGAGGAGCTGAGGCCATTGCCTGAGGATACAAACACCTACAAGTCAATAGGCAAGTGATTCCGTTCTTTGGTGATACAAGGATAGTAGCTTTTGGGTTTATCATGTCTAACTTGTGGTTTATTCTTGTTTTCAGGAAGAACGTGAGTGGTTAATAGTCCGTCCAACTAGGGCCTTGTGAGAATTTTGAAGGCTGATTATTGTTTTGCTTCATATATATGGTGAACAGGTTTGTTCTAGAGCCCAAGACAGTGCTGGAGGGTGAACAAGAGCAAAAACTCAAGGACAGTGAGGCTGCTGTTGCTTCTCTACAGGTACATCATTCCCTCTTTCGAAGATCTGATTGGGTTATTAAGAGATCATTGAAACGCCGGTTTTATAACATGTTTGCGGGATGATTGTCAGACATCGAAGGAATACTTGGAGAAGCAGACAGCAGAGGTGGAGAACAACTTGAGGGAGCTGTTGCAGCAAGAACCGGGCATTGCTCAACAGATAATGTCCATGTCTATGTAATTTTTGTATTATCCAAACCTGAACAAAAAAGTACACTCAACTCTGAGTTTTGTTCTGCTTTATTAGAGCTTTTGGGATTGAAACCATAAGATGTTCTGTTTCTGAAGTTTGTAACATTCACAAGTATTTGTCCGATCAGAATTAAATTAAAGTCTATTGTGCGAAAACAAAGTTAGATCTAACCAACTCGAGATTGCATTGAACAATGTGAACGTATATAAATTTAATCTCACACAATCTTAACAGAAGTAGATATAATATAATGAATTCAAGTGTAACAACAATTAAAACTTAAGTAATGTTCCTTTTTAGTAAAAACTTAGTTGACCAACCATCAAAAGCATGGGAGGAATAAATGTCAAAAGACATACACATACATATCAAACCCCAACAAATACATTCCTTCATGTACACTGATTTTACACTATTTCTTCAAGGAAATCATGGATCATAATGTCTCGGCATCTAAGCAGTCCTCTTAAGATGTCCATAGTGTTGGCTTCTACGTCTAAAGCCGTTCCCAAAAAAAAATCCAATTCAAGATTGATTGACGTAAAGAACGGGAACTAGTCCCGCCATCTTCCCATCTCTTCCAGGCCGCTTCTTCTTTACCTGTCATAGTTTATAAGTTGATCCCGGTTAGGCTAAGGTTTTAAAAAGCTGTGCTCCTCACTAGATTTAAGTGTTGTCTCTCTAATCCAAGTACTACTTACATAAAACCAGCCATCTACTTCATACTCTATCTCCAATTCCTCTTCTGCCGTCAAGTTTAGCTGCAACATACCGATAGGTGTTTTAAAACTTGCATCATAACACATCTTTCCAGGAACAAGATAACCGTGTAGGTAAATAACGAATGGATAATATTTGAACCACATATTTCTGAATCATTTAACTGGTGTTTTCCAGAACATACCAAAGGAAAACGACAAAAGCAAGCTTACCTCATCATCTCCTCCTGCAGTGAAGTCATAGAGCGCTGTTCCAAATCTTGTACCAGTAGATTTCCTAGGTTCTTCATCATCTGATTCATAACTTCGAGAACCAGACCCTGCTACAGGGTTCTCAAACGATTCACGACTTTGTGGCTCAGAATATGAATAAGGCGGAGGAGGCTCTTCTCTAATCTGAGAGAGAGAGGAGAAAGAAGAATAAGAAATGACCATTCTAACAGAGAATCAGCCCATTTCACAGCATATACAAACACACAAAAGAATATCAGCTTACCGGGGAACCATAGCCTTCATATGTGGACTGGTATTTGCTTCCACCCGATTTTGCCTATTTGAGTTACCACATTCATATAGTTAAAATTAGTTGGCACGAATAATTCATAAGTTTTTATTAACTAAATTTGTGTGTGCCCTACCGTTGCTTGTGAGGAAGGCTTTGAACTGAATAATGATGGGTAGTTCATTCCACCAAAGTGAGAGGATATAGAGCTTTCCACTGATCCAGTAGAATCTGGAGACGATGAACCTGATCTCGCATCTTCTTCCTGCAAATACAACGACAGTCATTTTTAGCATCCTTAGAATTAAGTCATTTTGATGAAAGCCCTGAAGATAGATTAAGCTAATAGTATACCTCCAATTCTGAAGTTTCTAAAAGAGTCTTAGCCCACATGTCATCATAGCCAACTGAAGGTCTAGAGAAGACATTCTCCTCCTCAACATCTGGTGCATCTGTTCCGACTCCAGAAAGGAATTCATTGACCTGACAAACATTATATAGGTCTGAGTTTCATTTCGAGACATAAAAGAATTGGTAGCATCTATAATGTAATTATGTACGAATAAACAGGTAGATCAAAAGTTCACAACCAGATAATCAGATGAATGGTTAACCACTACTACTTAAACCTTAATAGCATGTGAAATGTAAGCAGATCTGCTATCGACTTATAATCAGAAAAGACAATACCCAAACTTTCCATCACAAGTGTAGTCCCAAAGCATTCATTATTGACCCCATTCAGACCAGTTCCGACCAAATGGGACGTGAAACGGTTTACTATGTCTTCTTTGAAAACAAGGTTTTACACTTTTACTCTAATGGGCAATCCACACAACTGCTCATATCTTTCATCTAACAATAAGAAGAATATCTAAATAGTACACACAGGCACTAAACTGCACACATACTAATCCGTTATCTTAAAAGGTCAGATAAAAAAGGTAACTGACCCTACTCATTGCTGGGGCATTGTTTCCAAGAAGACCATCATCGCCAAGGTTTGCAGCCCAAGCATTCACCAAATCATCATCCAGACCACTGGAGTTTGAGACAGCGGGGGCAGGCTGAGTGGACTCGTAAATTAAGTCCGAAATTCCAGTAGCAACGACAGCTGGATCGGTGGACCCGGTAGATGCAGTGATATTGTGCTTTGTGCGGTATATGTCAATGAGCTTTGCGCTTCATAGGTTAGGAGGAAAAAAAATAAGTATTATCATATGAAACCTGTATATAGACAGACAGAAAAGCACCTAATAAAATGAAGAAAAACGGGGAAGCAAGCATGCAATTTACACAAAAAAGGTCGTCAGCGAGATCACCAAACATGAACTGTAAATTCTGGACTTCTTTTGATTAAACTGTTTATATATAGTTGACTACATCAAAACAGGTATAACATCGTTCTTATTATTTTTTTCAGAATCTTGGATAAAATTTATCTTTTCTTGTCCTCATGAATAAGGATAATTACATGCAACGCAATAAACTCTGCTAAACTAGATAAGCATACAACAAAAAAGCAGAAAGTCTTTTGGAAAATATAAAAAAGGGTTCGATGTACTCCTATTATTCCCTCCCATCTTCTCTATGCAATATAAGTATCGTAAGTAAGTATTATGTATTAGAGGGTAGGCTGTCTTTAATTGATATAATGAATTCAGAATGCTACCTTATCGGGCCCAGTGGTAAATACTTGGCTCTAGGAATATAGCAAAACATTGAAACAAAATCTAGCAGTCTCTCATGGTTTTCGTAGAGTTTTTTCAGCTCCTCATCCTTCCATTCTTTGTTTGCATTATCGTGATGGCGTATATCCCTTATTATCAAGAAAAAAGTCATTTGTCAATCATAATATCATATAGACGTTTACACGCACACATCACATGAAAAAAAAAAAAGAAGATATAATATCTTTCTTACTTGATTAATTCGTCTTGTCCAACATACATTTCATCAAGAACTTTTAACATCGGAGTTATTAAAACTCCAAGCCCTGTACCACTAGCTCCTTGGTCTTCACCATTACTCAGGTGCATTTCAGAAAGTTGAGACTGTACACCACCCTCTGCCAAGGTGTACAAAAACTCGTATATCTGCAGCCTAAAAGGTTCACCAGATCTAATGGCTATCGTAGTAAGAGCTTGAATTGCAACAATTCGGACCTGTGTATCCACAAAACATAAACACTAAGGCAGGAAACAGTAAAAATAATTCCTATCACAAATTTTCCAGTTAAAAACAATAAAAATCAAATCAAAATATATAACCAGCAAAATATAGTGGTATACCTCCCAGCTTCCACTAAACGCACACCTCTGGAGGCGAGTTAATGCACCAGCTAGGGTAGGATTGCGAGAACTAGCAGCAGCAACCATTTTATCTGCATCCAACATCATAAGTGCTGTGCCTGGTGGAGTTGCAGATTCCCATGCGTATTCTGAAGCAGCGTAGTTTGCATTTTCTCCAAGGAACCATACCTGCCACAGTATTCCTTCTAAGATAATGTGTTGAAAGCATTAACAATTCATGTAAAACCTTATGAGAAATGCTCACTGCTGCTTGAACCAATTTCTGCAGCGCCAGAGCTGACTTAGGATCTGATGCAGAGACCCTATCAATTGATGTCAGTCCAGCCATGGACCCCGGTTGTGGAGGTGGTAGATCAAGTACTATTGTGACTGCTTCCAGAGCTGTGTGTTTCCCGTCAGGACCAGCTCCAACAAGACATGTCTAGAAGTTGATCAGATGATAAATTGTATCAAATAAACTATTTGAGGTAGCAAAAGTTCAGCAAACTATCCCACAATAATTTGAGCCTTACAAATATACTTACAATTACGATTTTTATCCAAATATATAGCTACCAAATTTAAATAAACAAGCAAACTTCAAGATCTCAAAATGTCCTAAACACAATAAAAATTTGAAACAGGAAGAAATATACAACAGATGTAAGTAAATTATAATAGCTTTAGAATTACAACCGCAAGAAGAGAATACCTTCCAGAGTAGCTGTAAGACATCAGCGTCAATTTTCCCTGGAACTTTGGTGGCAAATATTCTGGCAATTTCGAGAAGAATAACAGCCATATCTGGAGTTGCCTGTGAAAGAAAAATTAAAAAGAGTTAACTAGTCAAAAGAAAACAGTTCACAATTCAATCTTCGACAAATTTGTTCAAGTTTTTCTTCAGTGTCATCGCAATGGATGAAATTTTTCACAAGTTCCAAGGTGTAGAATTTTTCTGCCAGATACCTCTTGTTACAAAATCTAAGTAATTAAAGAAATTCCCTATATCAGTGAACTACTACAAACATCCTACTTATAGGATTGTGGACAAACAACAGAGCTGCTTAACTTTTAAACACTTCGCAAATGCATTGGAAAAATCAAAACGCCAAGATAAAATCATACTTACCTTAAAGCGAGCATGCAAAGTAAGCAAAACATCATTAACTAGAGCTGCGGGCCAACCAGGATCTGAAAGCTCTGAGGCAATGATTGATTTCAACTCATCCAATGATTCATCTGGACTTTGCATCCATATCAATGCTTTGATAACCATTGCCCGGACATACACGCACTCACATGCTACTGTTGTCCGAACTACCTCCATTAATGCAGCTAGCAAACTTGCAATTGTATCATTGCGACCAGGCCCTGCGGATATGGATGATGTTCTCCGTATTCCTGCAAAAATATTCAATTGATAAAATTAAGGGTAAACATGTAACCAAAGAGTGGGAAAGAAGGTAGATACAAAGTGATTTGGAACATGTTAAAAATCGAAAGATAAAAAGATACCCTACATATGTAAATAATTCGGTAAAGAAAATCAAAGCAATAGGACCAAAAAAATGCGTTCCTTTGTTTAGGTCTGAAGAGAAGATTGATAAACCATCATATTATTTTTGTAAGGACGTCAGAGCATTGAGTTTACGCACATTTGTTGTTTTGTAACGATTCAAGCTACAATATAATAATCAGATAATATGATGCGCCATCAGAGCATAGATGCACTGACTTAACTCACATTTGCAGTTGGTGACCTTTAAAGGTATAATAATACAACAAAATTGAACGAAATTCTTATAGACCTAAAGCTTGCATGAAATTTGATGCTCCATATGAAATTTGAAATATATTTGTGCATCTATCATACATCTAACAAAAAAAAATATAAAAAATTGTAATTCATATTAAGAGGATATTGACAATGTACCTTCTGGATGAGAACTTTCATTGGTCTCAGCATCATCTAGAGCATCAGAAAATGCATTTACATGAACGGATTCATCAATGTCCTGTAATCCCATTGCAAACGCTGCTGCTCTGCTCTTTCCCATCTCTTGCACAACCCTTGCTGCTGCATGAAGTACTGGTCTTGAGAAACTGCGAAATGAGCTCTCTAACCTGAAAGAACAGGATCAGTTTGCGAAATTCTTTATTAGAAAACACAACCATAACGATCATTACAATCCAAAGCAACAATCTAGTGAAGAAAGGGAATCCATAAGATCTGCAATTCTAAACAGTCTTCCACCAAGCTAGGAGTACCTCCTCATTACAAGCTTAATAAGGGGCTGTGGACGCTTGGTTTTATGAGATTTATCCTTGGAGGACAAGGATGGTGCTTCTGGCAGCTTCAGGATCTCTCTGGTCAAGCGGTACCACCCAGCAGCACGCTCATCCATCCTAAATGATGCAGTACATTTTGGTTATTGAATACCTTACAAAGATTGAACTAAGAGAAATCAAAGTCATAGAACTCATGCCTCTCAGTGTTATCGTATTTTCCCAGAATGCACAAAATCGCCTCATAGCATACCCGTTCGCTTGGATCTAGGAGTAGCTGATAGAGAATTGAGTTGAACTGAGACCTAATATCAGGCCTCTCTGTAGGAAGATGGAAAGGAAACATGTAACTTGTAAGTGCTCAAAAGAAGCTCTCCCATATAGCCAGATAAAAAAACAGAGCGAGAACGGGCAGCAGAAAGAGAAAGAGCTTGATATTACTTACCATCTAATGCCCGAGCTCTAGATATCGAGTGGCACAACCTAGCCAAGGAAACTCTAGCAAGAACATCATTCATATGTAGGATATCTTGCAAAGCCCCTAATTTGGTGTACAGAAGAAAGGTATATCAGCTAACCCAGATTTGTTCTAAACTTATTGTAATGGTCATATAAAAGAGAGTTTGCTTGTGATTAGAATCAAGAGTACGTCTCAAAAGTGGACCAATTTGTACAATGCATTTAAGACTCGTGTTCCAGAGACTTCTTTATAATTAGCACAAGAAAACATGAAATAACCAACAAAAAAATTTAACGTCAAGAGATAAATGGCCTGGTGAGCATACCTGCTGGAGACGCAAGCTTTTCTGCAGCAAAAAGATCAAGAGACACAGATCAAGTTTTGAATTAAAAAACAATTATGTGTCTACACACATAAATAGAATGGAAAAAAACAATTTAAGGGGGAATAGAACAAATTATTTACCTAATGTCATTGCTACTGAATAAGGGTCTCTTGTGGCTAACTCAGATAGAATTTCCAGTGAATGCCTTACCGCAACAGGGTCAGCAAAGAAAACACTGCAACATAAGAGTGTGTACCAGAGTAAGTGTTCAATATACTGCATAATTAGGAATAGACCAAAATCCAATTGCTCTTGTGAAAACTACATCACTATACTTAATTCCAATACTCTATACTTCAATAGGAAGTAGAAAGAACCAAAAAAAAAGTCTTACCCCTGAGCTGCACGGTGCAGAAAAAGTGGATTTCCTGGATCAAGAGGGAGTCTTCTCAGTGCACTCATAGCAGCGTATTGCAAGTTACTCCGCATAATCGACTAACAAAAAGGAGATAGAACGCTCAAGTTAATAACAAAGTTTCGTGTTGACCTTCTGCAATCCAGAAGCTGTATACTTAAGTGGGGAAGAAATTCTATTCCTCTGCCTACATATCTAGAAGCTAATAAGTTATCAAAGTTTTTCCTTTGGCTTATGGATAATCTGATATAAGAATAGAATTGTAATGTTTTAAGAAATGGTTTTATCAATTCAAATGACATTTAACTCAGGCCTTAAAAAAGCTGATAGCTAATAGCCAGAGTTCCCAGATGTGCAAAGTCATATCATTATAGAGTCACTGACAAGAATGTTGAGAAATTGATACCCACAGTACGGCAAAGAACATGCAGAGCATTGTAAAACAGAAAACTATAAAATGCAGGGAACATGACTTGTATAGAAGCCTTAAGTCTTTTCCTGGCGGAACCTAAGATTTAAGAAAGATACCTCTTTATCACCCCCTTTTGTCCCAAATACACCTTTCTTTCGTTTATGCGGAACATCACCAACCTGAAAGCGATATGAAACATAAATCAGTGCCTCTGAATGTAAGTGCGAAAAAATCCGTAAATTAAACCACACTGATATGAAAAGCAATAAGAATGAAATAGTATACTTGTATAGAAGAAAAAAAAGCTGGGACTAAGGTTAAATCACACTGAGTGCAGATAATGAACTATGCCAGGGCTTATGGAAAATAAACAAAGCATCTTGTTAAACATCAGAGAGCATTGGCAGTAAGACAAACCTTTTCAAGAATGCCAAATACAATCTCATACAATTTTGACAAAAGCTCAGAATTGCCTGACGGTGAATATGTCAGAGCTTTTAAAGCTTGCAGTCGTCGAGCATGAACTGGAGAACAACATATGATAAGGTTAGAAATTCATCTCCCGTCACATTACAGATGGGAAGTTGCAAGAGAATGCTACAAAGTAGAAAATAAAGTTCTCCCCACATAATGTCGAACTGTTAATTTTAATTTCTATCTTAGGTGTTGGTTCTCATTTCCATAACCCCCAAATTATTTAAATCCACACCAAAACTGACACCACATCTAACATAACTACCTTTTGACATCACTGCTCTCAGCATTTGGGTCTATCAAAAGAAAATTACAAAGGTACTGGGATATTTCTTAAGAAACATTAACAAGCAATACCATTATAAAGATAAATCAGGTTAAGACAGTCCTCAAGACTCCAGTAAAAACAACATTTCACAATGAGACACTAACATGGCATTCATCTTCTAAGGCAGAAATATATAAAATAAAAAACTAAAGCCAGAAACCAAAACCATAATGGCCAAATGCGGGTGAAACTCACATTCAAATTCAGAATTTGTAGCTTCGGTTGTAAGTTGATTCACTATCCGAGGAACAACATCAGCTCTTGTGACTCCTCCACCAGCATCAATATCTGCTAGAGCATCCCAGTTAGGAGTGGGGATACCACCCCCTGGAGTCATGCCCGTATCGGATAAAATTCTAGCTAGGTAATAATAGACATAGCGTAGCACATTCCTATCTTCACATTGCTGATTAAGCTGTATCAATCACACGAGAAAATTAATGCTACAAACCTAATGCCTCTCTTTGACAGATTTTTTCAAAATGCAAATTTGTGAAGATTCATGATAAATTAATGGGTAAACAAAAAAAACAACTCTAATAGAACAAATCATTTATGATGATCCATTATAAAGTTATAAAAACCAATACAAGAAACCGTATTTGATCTGACAATATCTGGTCGTCAAATCAGTAACCAGTGCCACATACCATAAGTAGAGATGGGGCCAGAGAAGGATCAACGGAGTTGTACACAGCAAGCTTAGGGAACACATGATTCACAAGTTGTTTCTGAGAACTTTTCTGCTCACTCGTGAAAAAAGAAAAGAAGAAACATTCAGATACTATTTTCACCAGAAGAAGAGTGGTTTAGAGACAGAGAATAAGAACACAAACTTAAACCTGATCCAAGGTGGCAGCTAATTCATGAATGCTCCTTGCAAGTTGCGAATAGGAAACTGGCTGTGAAGTCATTTCCAACATAAAATCGAGTTAACTACATTGAAGAACAAGACATAAGTAGATTTTGTTCCTCTGATAATTTCGAACAACTACACATAAGTATATAGTATTCCTCCTATCAAAAATTCAAATCTATAACCACAAACTAGTTATCTTCGCTCTAATGGTCCAGAGTGCACTATGCTTAACGACTATGGAGTTCAGACACAGGGAAATGTGCCAAACAATAACAATTGGCACAAAATTCAATTAGTAGATCGAACCTTCTTTTTCTGTCTCTGCCTTTGTGGCATGATATTAGCCTTAACAGGATTCAGTGCAGCTTTAGCAACAGATATAGTATCGTTCTGGATCTGCATCAAAGTGGCTCTCTTCGATTTCTTTTCTCCTAGAGTCGTCTTCGTCGACATTGGATGGTGCAGATGCGAAGCCGCCGATGCGGAAGCAGGAGACGGCTGAGACGCCGTGGAAGAGGCGGACGAAGAAGTTGATTGTGCAGGAATCGGGGTTGGATCCGCCGAGATCAGATCCATTAGCGTTGTACCAGACGATTCCTGTAAACAGGAAAATGGAAGAAAGGTAAACTTGGATTCGAATCATGGCCGATGAAATACGGTGGAGATCCGGCGATGCTTACCGCCATAGTTAGTGGCAGATCGGAGGAGGATTCTCGGAGAGGATTTTAGTGACGGGCGATTCAACAAGACAACGCAAATATTAAAGAAAAAAAATCAAACTTCTAAAGTTTTGTTAAATTGTCACGAAGCACGTGAGATGCACGTGAACCTTTTATTTGTCTTCCAAGTTTTTTTGTTGGGTTTTTTTATCTTTGTGAGAAGTAGCAGTTCTAATATAGGAGGTATGAATTTGTCAAATTTGTATGTGCTATGTTGTTCAAGTTTTACAGGAGAAGATGTTGGAGGAATCGTGGGTGGATGCGGTAGAGTTAACTAAGATCATATTGAGGAGTTAACTGAGCTGTTGCAGCTTCGACCGTTGCTACCTCGAACTCTCGTTAGTCTCGTGTTTCTATTTATTTCGTCTAGTGCTCTTTCTGTTGAAGGTCTCTAAGCTGTAATTGTTGTTTCTAGATCTGGGAATTCATGCGCAGTAATTCGAAAGAGATGATTGCACCCCTCGATCCGTGTAACAAGCTCGGTGTTTCGTTTCTTCTCCGCTTCATTGCTTTGCTCAGCTCGATAAAATCATCTGAAGTAGGTGATGAGCATAAGTTGAAGCAGATGAGATAACTTGAATGGAACCAACACCGTAAATACGTCCCTTTTTATTCTTTGGAGCAGCCTGGAAATAAACATATGTTGAAGAAAATTTGATTAGAAAACAAAAGCAGAAGAAGATTCATAAAGATTCAATAGGATATACATTGTAAATAGCCAATATGTGAAAAAGCAAGTTGTCGTACAGAGCCGTGTTAACACTAAGGGATATCAGAAGCCACTAAAAAAAAATGTCCCAGTTCAATTGAAAAAATCATCTACATAAATAAACACCATCGTCATAAACAAAAACAAATAAAAGAACTAAACTAATAAACAAAAGATTAGCTGTAAAACATTTTTCTTCCTCTTTTCTCCACAAAATGGTTAATCAAAGTTTCAAATCAACGTTTCTAACCAATTCTATCTCGATGGATAGGATATCCAAGTCACTCAATCTTTCTTGTGACATACTCGAACGAAAATACGATTTGATCAACTTTAGCTTTGAAAAACTTCTTTCAACAGATGCATCCGAAACCGGAATCGTCAACACCTTAATTATTATAAATAATCATTTGTTTATTAAAAATTAATTAATTAAGCTCATGTGTCCAAATCAATGGATTGTTGAAGTCCAATATTTGCTTCTTATTATTAACACATTATTTTCAGCGTAAGTCCCATATAAACATATTTATATAACTCTATTAAGAGTAAAAATATGCCCTAATATTTTTTTCCCCAAAATTTGATGCCCTAAGCAAATGTTTCTTTTTTCTCCATTGGGGCACGACCCTGTTGTCGCATATCTATAACATGAAGATTGATAACATGGTATTTTCGCCTATATTTGCTATTGTTTTTTTATGTTATAGGAAGTGTTTGGTGTGATTTCAAGGCCAAAGAGGAGATATTCATGTATCTATGCTTCAAGGAAGAATTGTGAGTTTTCAAGAAAAAAGGAGTAAAAATCGAGCAAAACCCGTTTCAAGACAATTTCTTTACCTCAGAAGTATGTCATACGTTGGAGGTCTTCCCGATCACCAAATCTAGCGATCTCGGTGGCTATGATAAGCTAGAAGAGTCAAGATTCACCTCAAAGTGGAATCGAAGAAATCCATTCAGCCATTCGGAAGTTATGTACAGAAGAGTAAAGACATGTCCAGACCGGCCAGACGCTACACAACCATTCGGGAGCCTTATGACCACACCGGTCATGAAGGCCATGTCCAGTCTGCCTCCCACGCTCACCACCGGCTACTCACCCTTGTGGCCGGTCTAAAATCTAGCCCTGCATTTAACTTAATCAATGGGAAAAGACGATTTTACTCCTAAACCTAGTTGGAGCCTATAAATACTTGTTCTAAACCCTAAACCTAGGTGTGCCCTTCGTGCCTCTTCATATTTCATGCCTCACCAGCAGCCTCCAAGGGATAAAACAACCATAAGCTTCAAAGTTCTCCGATCTCGCTCTCGCCACCGTTCTTCATCGCCGGAGTCACCATCATCACTTCTCTTCTCTTCTCTCTTGTTTCCGTTCTCTACTTGTTTAAGGAAGAAGATTCATCTACTTTGTATTCCAGAGAAGATCTCTAAAACCTTTTCATACTCATACTCTTTTATGCAATCTCTTATTCATATGGTTTTGCTTCCTATGAGTGTGTGTAAGTAGTTTACTCGTTGGATTTAAGGGTTTTCGAAGGGGGATTCATGGATCGATAACTAGGGTGATTAGATCTAGATTTTCTAGTTTATTGTTCTGCAATCCCGGTTTACTTCGATGCTTACTACTTGATTGACCGTCTAGCTACTGGTATTATGATAGATCTAAATCGCCTAAAGTAATTTAGATTAGCAAAGAGTCATAACTAACCGAAAGTTGAGTTACGAAGCTTTGTCAGAATATTGAATTTGGATTGTTTATGCATGTTTAGCATCTTCATAACCTGCGGAAATAGAGTAATTTAGGGTGTTTAGACATAGTTATTGGTGGTATGGGAGTAGACCAATCTCTTAATCGAAATTCCAGTTCCTAGCATGATTCGATCCATGATACCCTTAGAATTTCCTTCAGCCCAACACTTCGTTTATTGATATTTACATTGTTTTATTTATTAATTGCTTATCGTTTTCGTTCATCATAAATCCAAAACAACCCTCATTTTATTTTGTCTTAGCCATATTTTTTCTTCATAAAACTTGTACTGTAGTTTAGTAGTCTCTGTGGGATCGATACTTTAAGTACTACAATTAATTGCTATGCACTTGCAGCTTTATCATTGTGTTCTTTAGGATTAAAACCTGATACACATCAAAGGCAGTTGGAAAATTATATTTCGTACAAGATATTGTTCCTCTTTGTTGTCGATAAGCCAACATGGTGGTCAGCACTTCCTGGAGAAAGTTGAGGCTCCCCCTCTGCAACCTTGGCAGAAACTTCATTGCAGATTGCTCTGCTAAACCATCAACGAAGGTTTCATTCTTCTCGTCCATGATTTCGACATTTAAAGGGAGTACACCTCCATTCAATGTTTATTTTTTTTTCTTTTTTTTTTTCATAAAAAGATACATGCTATAATTGACATGGACGTGGTAGAACGCTTCTCAACAATCCTCATCGAAGAGAATTTCATAATATTATCCGACTTTGATTTAAGTATCGTCGGTACTCTTAGACCAACTACACAGATTTAAAATTCTTTCGAATTCTTTGACTTCGGTTAATTTATTAAGGTCTCTCTCTAAAGGGATTAATTTACTTTCTTTGATTTTCAAGAAGTCAAGCAATGGCGGACTCATAAATTTTTTTTACCTGGGTCAAATCATAACTAGAAAAATAAATGATAAATATATAAAATATCCTATATATGTTTTTCATAAAATAGAACTTCTTACAAAAATACCCTGCGATCTTTCATATCATGAAATCTTTTCATCAAAGTCTCATTCGTAATAGTTTCAAATACTTCTTTCTTAACAAAACAAACTAAACAGTCGTTCAAAAATTGATCTCCAATCCGGTTGCGCCGATCTGCCTTCACGATCTTCATTGCTGAAAAACATCTCTCAACAGTTGCGGTAGCAACATGCAAAGTCAAAATCAACTTTAAAAGCCTAGAAACCAAAGGATATGACTTATGTTTCCGCGTTTCAACCAACATATGAGCAAGTTCTGCAAGACTCTTTAAATGAGTAAATCTATCATCACTTTGAACATTATCAATGTAGATCTCTAATTATTGCTCAAGGCATATGCATTCTCCAGGAGTAAAGTCGTATGGGTAGAACGTATATAACCTCATCAATTTTGAGTGATCAAATTGAGAGAACGATAGGAGATAAAGAAGCAGCACAAATAAGCAATTCGGTGTTTACCTCATTAAAACGATAGTTAAACTCTTGAAGCTGCAAATCCAAAACTGCATATAAGCAATTCACCTTGTAGTGATGCACATTTGTTATCCCTGTTTTCTTTCTTGGTTTCCTTGAGTCAACAAAATCTTCCTCCATGTTAAGTTTTTCAATATCATGTTTCTCACAAAAAGAAGAGACTTTAATCATGAGAGAGTTCCACCCATCATCCCTGTTGGTGTCGGATCCCGCACCAGAGGTCCGGGACCAATCAAAGATTGCCACGTAGTCAGGATAACGGCCCATAAAGGATAAAGCCCATTAGACACATAAGTCAAAGGAACAGCCGAAGTGGTTGTCACCTCGAGAAGAATACGAAGTTACCTCACCTCGGCACGAGTCTGGAGCCAAAGTCACGTTTAAGTCGGTCCAAGGACATTTGGGCCAAAAGGTGAGGCCCATAAAGATCGGAGTCAACTCAAATTCAAACGTTGAGTATTAAAAGTCAAAGATCAAAACGGACACATTTAAGAGAGAATAATTGTACTTAATTAGCCAATTAAATGTTGTTTTTCTATGAATAAATATAAGGGACAATGGCCATGTAAGAGAGATCTCTCTCGAGTAAGAAATACTACAGCAATTCTTGTAACAATTCATAAGCTTTTTGCATATTTTTATCCCTCAAGAGTAATCTTTCCTACTTAATAAAAATACTTGAGTGTGCGAATCCGACTTCCACAATCACTAAAATTTTGCAGTTGTCTCTTAGTTGATTTCACCAATGACATGGCATTCATAATATCTTGATCTCTTCTTTGCAGAGCCACGGACAAGCTATCTGTGAGTCCTAATAGATGTATCATCATTTGCAAATAGAACACAAATTCAAAGCTATGGAAGTATCTAAGGAGACCATGTGCTTGTCGTCTTTTCGAGTCTTCTACGCCTTCATCCTGAACATACTCAAGCACCTTGACGATAGAAGAAAACATATCAACCAAACGGACTGGAGTTCTATAGTGAGTACTCTTACGAGTATTCACTGGTTTTTGAAGAGAATCCTTTTGATTTAAGCCTTTTCCAGTACTGAGTTCACCATCATTAATTGCTTTCTCAATCGCTTCTCTATAACTCTCTCGCAACATATATTTTCTTTTGCATGAACCACCCACCACATTCATCAATAGAGAAATCGTATAAGAAAAATCTCCAACATCAAAATACTTTTTAGCAACCACAACAACAACTAACTGAAGTTGATGAGCAAAGCAATGAACATAATATGATGATGTATTCTCCTTCGAGATTAATGACCTTAACCCATTAAACTCGCCCTTCATATTACTTGCTCCATCATAACCTTGTCTTTTCACCTTTTGAATGCGTAATCCATATTTAGCAAACATAAAATCAATAGCGGATTTCAAAGATGTTGAAGATATCTCGCTCACATGAGTAGCACCCATGAATCTCTCTTTGACTATCCCATTCTTATCAACAAACCAAAATACTACCGCCATTTGTTCTTTATCAGAAACATCAGTTGATTCATCCACCAACAAACCAAATACATCGTGATCAATTACTTCAATAATAGATTTGACTAATTCTTCTGCAAAACAATGCACAATATATTTTTGAATCTTCGGAGATGTCATCTGATTGTTACCAAGAGCATTTTTTTAACACAACCTTACTCACAACCTCGTTCTGGTAAGCAATGTATTTCAAGTGTTCCAAAAAGTTACCTTTATTAACAGATTCTCCTGTCTCATCGTGTCCACGAAAAGGTAACCCTTGTCACAATAAGTATCTAGAAGCATCAATGGAAGCATTCAAGCGAATTTGATACTCAATCTTCGTGATATCATCTTGTTTATGCAAAGCGTGTTTGATAGACTGCTCTTGTCTCATCAAGTTTTCACATTTCATGGCTGCATTGTTATGAAAATATTAACACCTCCTACATGTTCTGAAATGTTCTTAAACTTATTTCAGCCAGAGAAACCTTTAGTGGTCCATGCATCATTTCTTCCACCTTTACCGACATTATCTCTGAACAAGTAACATTAAAGGCAAAAAATTGTCTCTTTCTTTACACTATACTCTAACCAGGTAGGATACATATCAAACCAAGCAGGATTAAATTGCCTCTATACGCCTCCTATTTGTGTTTGCTTAAAAGTATGACCACGAGGTTGACAAGGACAATTAATCAAATATCTACGGATTACCTCATTTTTTCATTCGGATGATATTCTGAAAATTTTTTTCGGTCAGCTGGATCACTTGGTAAATTATCTAAATCACTGTGAGATGAGGATGGAGCTTTTCTCTTAAAAAACTTCTCCATAATTGGGTTTCTCTATTTAAACTTGGCTACAAAATCAGGATCCTTCTCGACGAGGTACTAAAAATAGGCATCATAGCTATGCATCTTCTCTGCCTGTGTTGCAATACAAGCTTCAGCGAGGACCAGCTTTTGAGACAGAACCACCAGATCATCACGAGGAAGTAGTGGCCCAGTATGGGCTGAAAATGCTTCATGGTGCAATGATCCAACCCCATAAAGCATGCCTTTCTTCCTTGGAGCAACCTGCCAACAAGACATGCAACCTTTGAAAAAACATGCCAGAAGCTGAATTTGGAAAAGAGAAAATATAGCTTAGCATAAATTTTCTTCTTGGCATGAACATAGAATCCGCTAGAAGCAATGCTTTCCATATTATCCCCTGAGCATAGCTGAGACACTTGCTCGTCTATCCTCGATGACACTTCTTTGAAGAACTCCTCCGATTTACCATAAACAAAGGACCCATCAGGTTTTCGATGAGTTTGTTCAAGAACTACTAGAAAATCTGGAGTTAAATCACCGGTCTTCTCAGACTAAATCAAAAACACAGAGGTTAAGTGTCAGTTCAATATGCATAAGTATATGTATGAGAAGGAGCAAATTTAGCTTACATGCTTTCTGGCACGCGTGATTGAAAGAGGTCTGGCCAGAACGGTGTTTATATATATCGTGGCCATCGGAATCATGATATCGGGCATTTCTACTGTTGATACTTTTAATTTTTGATTTAGGATTACGCCAAAAACAAACAAGTCTTGACCACACTTCAGAATCAATCCATTTCGGCCTTGCCTCATCACTTTTATTCTTCCATTTTCCCTTCAACTGAAAATTGATCACACATCCTATCCTTCAACTTGTCCTCAAACTCATCTCTAACTCTCTCACTTATGGACAGGTCCCAGTTGTACATTTGCTTCAAAAAAAAAACACAGTAAGAAATGACATCACATACATTTGTAGAGTAAAACAAAGCTAAACAATTTCACTTACCGCAAGAGTCTCAAACCAACGAGTAATCACTGGTTCAGGAGTCTGTGTCCAATTGGCATGAGGTTCCTTGAAATCTCTTTCAAAGATATTCCGGATAGTAGCTGCAACTGAACCATCAATGTCAAACATACAAAAAAAATCAATTACAATGAGAATCTGTAAACCTAAATTACAATGAATACATATCTACAAACCTAAATAGAATCAAAACTGAAATTAAAATTAAAGTAGAACCAAATCTTCTTTACTAGAGAGTTTCCGGAGGACGATTTGGATCTAGTCTCATAAGAAACTGACGCCCCGGACTCTCAAGTAGCTTCTCCAATGTCAGATTGTTGAGACGCCCAGATGGTGGTTGAGTAGCTCAATGAGATGGTTGTAGAGGAGAGTTTGGATTGGTTGGTGGAGGAGTTGATCCAGGTTGTGCCGCAAGAGGAGATCCTTCCAATATGGAAGTTGCCAGAAGATACTCTGTTTATACCTATTGTGAGCGCTACTATAGCCATTAGGCATATTCGCCGAGGTATGTCAATTACCCCTCCCCCCCCCCACGCTTACATGTTCCTTGAGCACCATAATAATCAATGTGTTCAAACAAATCGTTCCAGGAAACATAAGATGGCGGGAGAAGACGGAACACTTTATTCTTCCTAAACCATATCTTGTTCTTCCGATACGGATGATGCAGAGGATGAAACTGATGCTGACAATCAAATAAACATGGTTTTCTTCCATTCTTAAGATGAAACACATCAGTACGGTCCATACAATACGGACATGATAATCTTCCGTGCGTTTTCCACCCCGATAACATTCCATATGCAAAAAACTCATTAATCGTCCACAACAGCATTGCTCGCATATTGAAATTTCTGTTTTCTCGAGTAATCAAACGTCTGAGCACCTTCATACCACAACTTCTCCAGCACATGAATCAGCGGCTGCAAGAAGACATCGAGCGCTTGCTTTGGATGCTTTTGCCCTGACACTAGAATACTTAAGAATAGAAATTCGCTTTGCATACACATATCTGGAGGAAGATTGTATGCCGTCAAGATAACAGGTCATAGAGAATATTATATCCCATACATACCGAATGGACTGAATCCATTTGTACATAAGCCAAGATACACATTCTTACACTCGCTAGCAAAGTCAGGATGTATCGTTTGAAAGTGTTTCCATGCCTTTGCATCTGATGGGTGCGTTATTTCTCCATCTCTAGTTGTATGTTCTGCATGCCATCTCATCTTCCCCGCAGTTCTTCCTGATTGGTATATGCGTTTCAATCTATCAGTTATTGGCAAGTACCACATCCGCTTATATGGAATTCGCGTCCTTCTCCCAATAAGCTGATATCTCGGCTTCCCGCAAAACCAACATTCCTGCATATTTTCATTATCTCCCCAGAAAATCATGCAATAGTCAATGCATACATCAATCATTTCTGATGGTAATCCAAGACTCGAAACCAACTTTTGTATTTTATAGCAACTCTCAGCCGATATATTATATGGTGGCATATAATCTTTAAATAATTCTGTCCATGAATCCATGCAATTTTTACTTAAGTATTATCAGCTTTAATTGTTATCATCCTAGATGCCAAAGATAACTTAGATAGCCCTTCTCTACATCCCTCGTAGATTGGTTGATTTGCAGCATCTAACATATCATAAAAGCGTTGTGCATCTACATTGGGTTCTTCAATAATATTTTCAGCAAATGCAGCAATACTTTCATGAAATGCACCTGTAACCATATCATGAATTCTATTTTCCTGGTTATACCTATAACCAAATTGATCAGATGGTAGATAGCCATAATTCGCATCATTATAATTACTAGGTTGCTCGACACCATAATTCGTATTACTACTTTCTGTACTATCTCTACAACTTTCCCCATGACGTAACAATACATAGTAGTTTGGCATGAACCCTCTATTATATAGATGCATCTTCACTACATTAAAATCTAAATATTTATCGTTGAGGCACTTACGACATTTTCGTGGAGTTTGTGAAATTTTCTATGTTTTTTTTTTAATTATTTTTTTTTAAGTAGATTGGAAGGATATGATTGTTTTTTCTTTTAAGTTATTATTTTTGCATCTCTTATGCTTTCTATTTAGACCATGTGCAGCGGTTGGGACATTTTTTTAAGGACATATTAATATTTTAATGGAGAAGATAATATTTTAATATTTTTTTATTCTGACCCGTTGCCACTTTGCTGCCAGCTTGCCACGTTGCTAGGACACTCCATTTCTGTCCCGTTTGAAGGAACGTCCTTTGCTTATTTGATTATTCTGATTTAATTTTGGAAATTAAAATGTATGGGACGCTTGTGTAGAGCTGCCATTGCATCTGCTCTTATACGCACAAATTTTTTTTTCTTATGGAATTGCTAGCAATATTTGCAAGGGAATTGCTAGGAATCATATATTTACTAGGATTTTGCTAAGGACTTTCACCTACCCACAAAATAGTTACGTTCATTTAAAATGTGCATACCTAACTTGAGATTACTCGCAATTCCATCGCAAATATTGCTATGGATCAGAACGTCGCTAATCCCTCAAAAATTTGTGACAGAATTGTGAGGGATGTAGCAGTAATAGCAGGTTCCTCGCAAAGCACTCGCAAATTTGCGACGGAGCCTTCCTTCACAAATTTGCGTGGGATTACCGACATGGGCGACATTCCTCGCATTTCCATTGCAAAATTGCGAGGGACATTTTCTCTCGCAAAGTTTCCTCGCAAATTGACTGTTTTCTTGTAGTGAAAATAACAAAAATTATCATAAAAAGTTACTACATAACATAAATTAAAGAGTTTTGTGCAAAAAAACCCTCCATGTAATTTTTGTTTTTGCAAGACAAACCTCCATGTCAAATAAATGCAGGTCAATACCACAATCTAAGAAATCACCCTCAATATAGCCCTTTCGTATAACGATGACGTGACAGTCGATAACTCTGTTAGTAAACATTACGGTTTTGTGCAAAAATACCCACCATGTAATTTTCTTTTCCAAGATAAACTTCCATTTCAATTAAATGCAGGTAAAACCACAATCTCAAAAGTCATTACAATATAGCCCTTCCGCGATATATTTTAAGTTTAAGTTAAAATATAATTTTTGTTAAAAGTGTTGGAATTGGTTTGTTTAAGTTTTGAATTGGTTTTAATTGTTTAAGTGATATGGATTTAAGTATGAGTGTTTGGAATTGAGTTATATTTAATTTTATGGTTTAAGATCTAATGTTTATATTTAGAAGTTTGAAGTTTAAGGTTTAGTGTTTTAATGTTGATGAGTAACTTGAGTTTAAGGTTTGAATTTGAAGTTGAATGTTAGAATTTTAGATTTAAGATTTGTTCACAGAAAAGCAACGAAATAACTAAGGTCACAATCTGTGACTAATTAGCCATGATAAATTTATAATTTTGATTGTTGCTATATAGCCACAAATTAGTCTCTTGCTAATTTTTGCTAATAAGTCACAACCAGCCACAAATATATTTTGTAGCTAAATAGCCACAAATTTGCTACAACATAACAACAAATGGGCCACGATATCACATTGTGACTGCTTTGTGGCTAACATATGATTGTTACAATTTTTTTTTTCTAATTTACGTCAACCTACAAGGAAAGGCTATATTGAAGTTGACTTTTGAGATTGTGGTTTGACCTACATTTATTTGATAGGGAGGTTTGTTTTGAAAAACAAAATTAAATGGAGGGTTTTTCTGCACAAAATCCTTGTATATTCTAACGGAGTTATGGACTGCCACGTCATCGCTACACGGAAGGGTTATATTGCGGGTGACTTTTGATCTATCTATACATTTTTGGATCACAATTAGCAAATAAATCCTGAAGTTGAGAAATATTTACAATGGCATGCCATTAGCATTAATTATTTAGATTTGTTTTATTTAAGTAAAGATTTTTAAATGAAATTCATTTTTCATATATTTAGCAAAAGTCTCTACAAAATCTTTCCTTATCTATTTAAGTAAAGATTTTGAAATCAAATATGTTCTCAACAATTTACCAAAAATCTCTACATAATCTTTTTAAAAATCTCAACTTAGTTAACTTCTGACTTTTATCTGCAAAAAAAAAAATTAATAGTAACGAGTGATGTAAAAATCGGGAATGTTGATATTACAATTTCTTCTACTTCTTTTTTTTTCATATAATGAAAATTATTTTTAGGGATACTTTCTCAAAACCTCTAAATAAAACAAAAGGTTTCAAAAGATAGCTTCTCTTTTGGTGGGTCGACACGCAAACCCACAACTCTCTACGGGCTTATCCGCATGAACCTGCGACCCGTAGTGGATAAAAATATTATTCAAAAAATAACAAATGATGTTTAATTTTACGGGACGGGGTTATATGGTGCAACGGAGTTAGATCGATATTAATATTAAACAATATACTATGGATGAAATTTTAGAATTAAAAATCAAAATTTAATTATAAAATCAGAAACACTAAACAAAATAAACAATATTAACAAAACAAATACAACTTAAAATTTTGCTAAATAATTTTTTAGTTATAAAAAAATCGACCCGCGGTGTACCGCGGGGTAAAATCTAGTATTGTAGTATTGATCTGCATTTATTTGAGATGGAGGTTTGTCTTGCAAAAAAAAATTACATGTAGGGTTTATTTGCACAAAACCCCAAATTAAAATAAATTAATTGTCTAATGAAGTGAATCTCATGTTTCTCATTCCATGAAATAAAAAATTTAATTTATTAACTCCTTTACAAAGAAACAATATAATCAAACTACGTACAAAGAAACAATATAATTATATAGAAGAACCAAATGTCCAAGGTTTTATATAATCATAAAAGCAAGGAAGATTATAGCTCATACTTCATGTTTTGATTAAATCATAAATCAGGATACAAAAAAAAAGAAAATAGACTATTCAAATATAACTAGATACAATTGGAGTAGAGACAATTAGAATCAATAAAACGAAATTAAAATCTAAATCTATATATTTACTTACTCATAGTAGAGACAAATAATATATTGATTGTTGTGGACTTGTGGTACTCTTTTTTCTCTCCGATGATGATGAATTGATGATGCTTTGGAAGATGACTTTTCAAGTTCCGTAGAAAACTAGTTAGGTCTATTGTGCTTTAGGTTATTAGGCTTTGTTGGTTAATACTAGGCTTTTCTAAATAGGTAAAAATTAAATAATTATCTCTTGTGGACTTTTTGTAACATTTCCAATTAAACAAAAATATTGGGTCAGAATTAATGGGGTGTCAAAACAAAAATATAGTGGGTTCATTATTAGCAAATCTATAAATTCTTAAGGAAAAATCAATATTAATGGTGGGTCAGTTGAATCAACTTTAGACTATATAGGTCCGCCACTGAAGTAAAGTAAGGTTGTATATATATATTTTTTAAAAAGTTTTTCCAATTAGTACATCTATAACATCATTTTTTTTTTATTTGGACGTGAGGATTCCATTGGTCGTCTTATGCATGTCGTAAACATCAGATAAGAGGCTTCACTTGTCGTGAATCTTCAGATTTTTTTCGAGATAGAGGACGAGTAGTGAATATTCATATTGTTTTCACTTATTACATATTTCTAATACATAAATTTGTCTCATGTTCAAGTGGTTTACGTGTACAATTTCGACTGCCGAGAGTAAATGTTAACAACTTATTTGCCGGTTTGAAGAGCTTTGGTGATAATATCATAATTGTCACTATCGGGTTTTCTAGACTGGAAGTTGTCCAAGGTATTTTATCGTTTATGTTGTAGTGTTTTATTATATATAAATGTTTAAAAATTCAAAAAAAATTTAAAAACCATTGCGGTTACTACAACATGTTTGTGTACTCAATTTTTCTCCGATCATACTTGTGCTGAGGTTTCGGTAATGCAGAGTCTCTTTACCGATCATTAAGAAACACAGAGTTATTTTGTGACATCAAAGATTATTTTGCTGGGTTTATGGTGTTTTCGTTAAGAGCTTTGGTGTTTTATGTTTTATTTCTTACCTCTAAGAATAATTTAATCAAATATCATTGTATTGATTTTTTTATTAAATTTTATGTTTTTTGAATGCTATTTATAAAATCTATAACAATCTAATATCTTAGATTAATCACTAAGCTTCTTGATATTTGATAGGAGAACATACATTAGAAAATTTAGCAAGAAATAGAAGACAAGTTTATTATTTTATATAAAAAGAGTGTTGTCATTCACAATGGGCACAATGTTTTTTTTTTGATGAATGCAAGAAAAAGGCTGATTTCTTGTGTTTTGTGAATCAATTTGTCCTTACTTGTATATACTTTCTCTTTTTCAAATAGTTGTCATATTGGAAAAATGTGTATGTGAGATAAGACAACTGAATAATCTTAATATCATATATACACTCTTATGTCTTGTTCAATGTCACCATAAAACACAACAACCCAAGAACACCATAAACAGCGCAAACAAAAAAAACCTTACAAATTTATTCTCTTTCCAAAACCGAAACAAAAACATGTTTGAGAAAACAAGATCGACGATCTTTCTCCTTTTAGAAGAAATTGCATCATTTGTGTCAATTGTTGGTTTTTTTGGTTTGACAATTTCTGAAGGATAGACCAAAAAGTGGTGATGATAGTTGTGGATAGAAACTATTTTTATTTTTATTCTTTATATCTTTTTGATATTCATTTTTGACATTATACTTAAAATTTTTTCATTATTTAGTGGAAAAAGATCCAAGCTACGATTGTCGGTGGTCCTATTTGATCATGATAATCTAAGTGGTTTAAGTGAGGGAACATGGTACTACTTGTCCAATTTTTTGGTCCTTTTTGGCCGGAAATGTTGAAGAATATCGCTAATATATTCCGTATCCGGTTCCATAAACCGACAAAAATGATAGGCACATTAGAACTGTCGCCACTCAGTTTTCTTGAGTTTGTAAAATTTGAGCATATAATTCGATGGAGGGTTTCGTCGAGAATTTCTATTGGTATGTTTTTCCTTTCCTGCTTCTTTTGGGTGTTATAGATATAAAAATAATGAAGAGTTTTAAATCAAATTAAAACCCTAACTCTTAGATGTGTTTGGAGTTGTCGTCCATGTTGGCCATCTTAAAACAATCCCTTACATTCATGAACAATTCGATGGTGATAATGGATGCAACTGTGTTTATTTCATCAAAAGAATCCTAGGTAGTCTTTCTTAGTTCTTTGCATGTAGATATTTTCATAATTACTTTTAGTTATGTGACTTCATTTTTTATTTGTAATGATCAAGGGGATTGAAAATGAAATGCTGTGGGGTGGGAGATTTGACGGATTATTTATGAGAATGTGGATTATTAGAGAATATAATTGGTTTTCCATGTTGCTCCCATATTTTGTGTTTTGAGGTTTTGGCAAATTGATGAGTATAAAGGTATAGAATCATCTCTCTTTGTGAAATTTTAACAATCGGTTGAAGGCAGTTAATTTATTGTATAGTCTTTTAAAATCGGATATTTTTAAAGATGCACCATGTCTCCCTAATGGAACTAGATGTTTTAGAGTTTGCTTTGATCCTGATTTTCCCGATCTTTAAAAATTAAGGATCTGTAATATTCGAAACTTCATCATGATAAATTTAATGGCATATGTTAATTTATTTTTGTAAATAATCTAACTATTTTGTGATTTTTTAAAAACATAGGTCACTCTCTAGGGCTTTGGCTTGGAATGCAAGGAATGCACGCAATTCTGCATTTGTAACGCCCTAAAAATTCTTTTGAATTTTCGTAGTAATACTAAAACTATTATAAAAAAATACTAAAATTTTCATAATGTATATTGATAACATAGAATTTTTGCCCATATTTGCTATTGTTTTCTTATGTTTTAGGGAACATTTGGAGTGATTTCAGAGCCAATAAGATGTTATTCAAGTATTTATGGAGTCAAGAAGGTTTTAAGAGTTTTTGAGCTTTAAAGACGAAAAGGCGATCAAAACCCGTTTAAAGACAGTTTCTGTACGTCAGAAGTATGGCGTCCGTTCGAAGTCTTCCCGATTGGAAAATGAAGAGATCTTGGTGGCTTTGGAAAGCTAGAAGAGTCAAGATTTGCCTCGAAGTGGAATCACATCAGTGGAATCACATCAATCCAATAAGCCATTCGGAAGTTAAGACCAGACCGGCCAAAAGCTATGCAACCGTTCAGGAGCTTCAAGACCGCACCGGTCACAAGGGTCGAGCCCGGGCTGCCTTCCACTCTCCACCCCGGTCACTAAGGCTTCTACCCTGTCAAGAAACTCGAGTTTTCACTTAACCTAATTCACGAGAAAATAAGCTTTTACCCCTAAACCTACTCCTTGGTCTCCAAGACCTATAAATACCCTGTGAAAACCCTAAACCTAGGTTTGCTTCTCCAACCCTTCACCGAGTTCGTCCCTGCCCTCGCTGTGAGCTGCAGCCGTCGACCTAGAGCTTTGAAGACACCAAATCTCTCTATTTTCTCTTGTTAACTCTAAGATCTATTAAGGTGAAGTCTTACCTCTTGTATTCTACATTCAAAGAAGTAATCTCTAAACCCTATTATGTTCTTATTAATCTATTTCTTATGATTTTAACAAACCTTACTGATACTAGGATTTTTACTATCAATTACCCTAGATTACTATCATGTCATTGCAGCAATTTAGGTTATCAATCCAATCAGGTGCTCTCACTATCAATCAAGATATGCTTAGAGATAACTAAGTCAAGCCAAGCAGAATAGAGTTTTGTTATCTAGCAATCCTAAGTGATCATGTATAGAAACAATAAAACTACAGAACAGGAACTATCATGCATAAAGAGAAATAACTATCAATACTAATCAGCAATAAGCAAGCAGGTCGAGTAGAGTAACAGAAGCTAACAGAAACGAGATTCAAGTAATTAAACAAGGCAAGCTCTTAAGAATGGGGTTATTGGTTATAATGGATTCCTCTATCCCTTTAACTATCTAAAAAACTCAATCAAGCTATCCCTAGACAATAGATTCGAAGACAAATCAATCCACTCTCGTGACGGAGATCCTCAAGCTAAATCACTATCAAACTCAATTCTCATTGATGAAATATAACCTAGCAGGCATTAAGATTCAATCTAATATAGTCAATAAACATTCTAATCATCCAATCTCTTGGGCTAGAGTATGTAAATCTCTGGAATAGTTGGTTCAGACATTTCATCAAACACCTTGTGAGCGTGGAAATGTCTGAGAGCAACTTCCAATTGATCAGAGAGGAAATAGCACTAAGAACTACTAAACCAGAAGGGAATCATGCATTTAAACACTTAGCTAGCTAAAGAAACAGAGGATTCCACTAACAACCTATCCCATCCTTAAGAACTTTGCAGAACTACTCAAGAACACTGAAGAACATCATAGCTAAAAACCTAGAAAATTGCACAAACCCAGAATTCATTGAAAATCAAGTATGTTATAGATGAGTGATACTAGGTTTTTTTTATCAATTACCCTAATATACTTTCATGTCATTACAACATAAGAGGTTATCAATCCAATCAGGTGCTCTCACTATCAATCAAGATATGCTCAGAGATAACTAAGTCAAGCCAAGCAGAATAGAGGTTTGTTATCTAGCAATCCTAAGCGAACAAGCATAAAGAGAAATAACTACAGAACATGAGTGATCATGCATAAGAGAAAGAACTATCAATACTAAGAAGCAATAAACAAGCAAGCAACAGGTACAGAGAATAGGTAAAACAATAGAGATAAAAGGTCCTGAGGATAGGGTAATCGATTATAGCAGTCTCCTTAATCTACTTAGGTGGTTAACAATCCAAACAGGCTATCCCTAGACAATAGATTCAACTACAGACCAATTCACTCTCATGACAGAGAACCTCAAGCAATACCAGTTCCAGACCTAATCATCATTAGCGAAATCTAGCAAAGCAGGCAATAAGATTCAATCTAATATAGTCAATAAACATTCTAAACATCCAATCTCTTGGGCTAGAGTATGTAAATCTCTGGAGTAGTTGGTTTAGACATTTCATCGAACACCTGGTGGGTGTGGAAATGTCTGGGTTCAAATCCCAGTTGATCAGAAAGGAATAAGCACTAAGTACTACTAATCCAGAAGGGATTCAAGCAATTCTACGCTTAACCACCTAAATAAACTAAGAATTCCACACCTAATTTATCCCATCCTCAAGAACCCTAATCCACTACTCAGACATGCTCAAGAACACAAACCCAGAAAATTGCACAAACCCAGAAATCGCTAAAAACTTCATATGTTATAGATCAAAGCAATATAAACAACTTTGCAGAAGGAAATAATTGCAAAAACTCAAAGGATCAAAAGTAATTTTGGATTACAAAAGTTTTCAGAAAATAATGCTTAGAGGCTAAAAGCGAGATCCTTTGGGCAAAGCCCTAAAAGGTCTATTTATAGCAAAAGTAGAAAACCCTAGTACACAAAACGACAAAATAGAAAGTCGGTTTAAGGTCTACTCGAGTTGGTACTCGAGTGGCTTGGTCGAGTAGTCTATTCTTCAAAGGTTGCATTTTGCTCGGGTAAGTCTCTCAGGTCCTGTTCGAGTAGGTACTCGAGTGGGTACTCGAGTAGGTTGTTCTATTCTTCATACAGTCTGCTCTGGTGATGCTATCAGATGAACTCGAGTAGGTACTCGAGTGGGTACTCGAGTAGGTACTCGAGTGGGTACTCGAGTACATACTCCTCCACAGCCCTTTAGTACGTAAAAACACCTGATACAACTCCAAAATGCAAGAATGTATGCAACAGAGATGTAGAATGATCCTAAATGCTGAAAGTGAAGCTAAATGATGCAAACTAAGTTTTAAAGACATGAAACTAGACTAAATGAGATGTAAATGCATGGTAAAAACTAGTAAAATATAGACATATCAACTCCCCCAAACTTATTCTTTGCTTGCCCTCAAGCAAACAATAAAGATCAAGCTGGAGGAGAGGTTTGAAAGTGGGGACTCAGAACCAAAACATGCATATAAAGTAAGTGAACTCAATGTCCAGGTTGCTAATTCTAGAATGTAAGGTTGACTGATCTCTACTTTAAAACTTTAGCCATCTCCTTCACATCTCAACCTAACTTCTGCCTTAATCAATTCAAGCATTCAAATCAGCACATTCCCTTTAACATTGATTAAGTAGGAACCGTGAACCATACTATGCATTGGATAAGAACACATTTGGCTTAAGGGTAAAGGTCTAGAGACAAAGGTCCCTTAAAGATCTGGTTTAAATCGCAACAGGGGATCTCTCAAGAATGATTGAGCTTTAGTAGAATGCTAAAGGTGAGTATCAAGTTATGCATACAAGGATAGGACCCCATCTACCCAGAATCTAATCAATATCAACCCAAATGGAGGTCTTATTTCTAATCCCAGAACATGAACTTAACTCTACCCTTTTGCACTCAAAGCATTTATAGACTTTTACTCACATCATTCCTTTCTTTTCTTTGCTTTTCTATCTTAGGAGAAGCTTTCTTACTTTGCTCTGTCTAGCGGATTAGGATTCTTTAACAACTAGGGTTCCCTTTTCTTTCTTTTAATAAACGCAAGGCTTTTGCCCATTCTCTTTAAGCTATTACAGAACCCTTTTCTTTACTTTAACATTCCCAAATCCTTTACTAGACTTTTCTTACTTTAGCTACTTCTCCTAAGGACTCATTTCCATTTTCTTTTCTTTCAGTGATGATCGCAACCTTTTCTTTCTTTTAAGAACATCCCAAACCCAGAATTAAGCATCCACCTAGTCCTATCTAGTCCAGATAACGTGAACTAGAACTACATGAGATACTATCCTTGTCGTTACAAACCTAACACTTTCTACCAAGCTCAATCGAAATAAGGCCTCACATTCACACACAAATGATAAATGGCTTGAAAGAAGGTTAAGGCTAAGGGTGGGGAATAACTGCTCCAAAGATGGGAGTCAGCTACTTGGACTAGCAAGGTGATCAAAAGGTAAAAGAAAGTCCAAGTATTTTAAGGTGTCCATGAGTTCATAGCACAATGCACAGCATGATAATTGTAAGTCAAAATTCAAGTTCAAATTGATAGGAAATGGCATCAGATCAAAGCGAGTTTCGACTAAGAACAAGAAATCAAGCGTTGAATTCAAAAGATGGTGCGGTCTTACTTCAAGTTCAATCGAGTATGCATTAGAGAACTAACAACCTGGGCAGTGAATTTACTTAGTGAATATGCATATTTACAAGGTCATAATCATCATAATCTCCAATTTAAATGCATGATGCAACAGTCCTAAGTGAAAACATACTAAAACAATCCTAAAATGACAATGCAAGCTATATGAACATTCTGTTTTTGTGAAATCATTTTCGAAAATTTTCAAATTTTTATAGTTTTTCTATGCCTTAGATGCAATGATGCAAAATTTGAAATAAAAGCAAAACAAACGATGTCAAATACACCCTGAGCCCTCCCCCAAACTTAAATTACACAGTCCTCTGTGTAACAAAAGCTTGGAAGAGAGTACTCAGGGCAAACCAACAGAGAAACAAAATGAAAGATGATATAAACAATGGTGAAGTGGAGGTGTTACCTGGTCTAAGTGAAGAAAGCGGAGACATAGTCATCCATGCTCTCACTCGTGTAGCTCTAAGGTACTGGCTGGGATGCTCTAGGAACAGTGTGCTCTGGTTGCTGCTCTGGCTGGTACTCGAGTACAGTACTCGAGTACTGTAGCGTTTCTGCAGAAATTTTCTTGAGCTTTTCCTGAACCAAAACCTTTCTCTTTCCTCCTGTAAATCAAAAACACTAAAGAAACACATTAAAAATAACATGAAATAAAGCAATATTTACAGAGAAAAACATAGGATTTCCTCCCAAGTGAGCTTGTTTAAAGTCTTTAGCTTGACTTCTCACATTGAATAAGCTTAGGGTGGGTTGTAGAGAGGAATCGATGTCTCCTCTGTCATATGGGTGGATGAATCATCAAACTTAGCACGCTCTCTTAACAAATCCGCAGTTGAGTACTCAATGGCCCTTTTCTCATAGTAAGCTTCTTGTTGATCAACTGGATAGTCTCCTTCTATAGACCATGCTGAAGTGAATTCACTCCCCTTTTCGCTGACCAGAGTAGATGCTTCATCATTTGGGACGTCCTTGGTGTTGAGTGGTACTCGGTTGGCTTTCCCATGGAGCTCCTTGATTTGATCCTCCAGCTCTCTCACAGTGTCTGTTAGCTCCCTTATGGCTTTATCCTGCCATTTAGACCTCCTCTTGAGTTCTAACCAGCCATCTGATGCAGAATTGATAGACTCTAGCTGCTTATCAGGCTGTTTGGTCGAGCTAGAGTTCTCCAGACGAGTTGAAGGCTTGCTCAAGTGTATACGCGAGTCAGTTGGTTGAAATGTGTTGAGCTTGCTTCATATACTGCCTTACCCACTGTTTCTGACTTAAACAAGTCTTTTAAGACCTCTAACCCTGCTACTTCCTTGTGTGAATCTAATGACTTACCACAGCTCAAGCTTTCAGTGAGAAGATATCCTGCTTCACCACTCTTAGTCAAAGAAGTTTGTTGGTGATCTTCCTTAGCAACCTCCTCTAGCAATTCATCAGCTAGGCGATCCATTATCTTCACTAAGAAGGTCTGTCCTTCAATTGTTGGCTTCCTCGTGGCGTCATTGATGTCAAACTTCATTTTGAAATCATTTCCCAGATTAAGATCAATCTTCCCATTCTTAACATCAATGATAGCTCCAGCAGTGGCTAAGAAGGGCCTTCCTAAGATTAAAGGATCTTTTGGTTCTGTATCCATTTCTAGCACTATGAAGTCTGTGGGGATTTCAACATTTCCAATCTTAATAGGCAAACCTTCTAATAACCCATGCGGTAGTCTGATAGACTCATCAGCCAGGATCAAGGAGATGTTGCAAGGTTTATACTTGCTGAAACCTAGTCTCTTGGCCACGGAGAGAGGCATGAGACTTATAAAAGCACCTAGATCACAGAGGCAGTTACTGAAGGCCAAAGGACCTAGAGAGCAAGGTAAGGTAAACGAACCAGGATCTCCCAATTTCTTGGGAATAATCTTCGTTTGGATGATTTCACTGCACTCATGACTCACCATAGCCATCCCTTGCAATTCCTTAATTCTCTCCATTATCATGTCCTTTAGATACTTGTGAGAGTCTGGTAACAGTTTTTAAGCGTCAATGAGAGCCATCTTAACTTCTATCTCTTTGATGTGCCTAGCAAACATTACTCTGTACTTCTCAATGATATACTGCTTCAACCTTCCAGGAAATGGTATATTAGGTTTGTAGGGTGGTGGAACGAAAGCTTTCTTCTTACGCTTATCAACAACTGGTTTTTCGATCTGGGGACTCTTAGCTTGATCACTAGGTACAACATCTTAGTCAAGCTTAGTGGTGTCTTCTACTTGAGTTTCATGCTGAATGAAATCCTCCCCCTCTTGAATCTCATTATCCTCAGTGATAGGTGCGGGGCTAGGTCGAGCTTGCAGCTCTCGACCACTGCGAAGGTGAATAGCATTAACATGACCTTTCTGATTCTGAATAGCTTTCCCTGGCAGTTGCCCTGGATTCGTAGGCGCAGAAGTAGAAGCAATTTGGCTCTCCACGTACTTCAACGTGGAGTTTAGAGCCTCAAACTTGATATTGAGATCATTAAAGGAGCAGTCTACTTTGTTGTGAATCTCAGCCATTTTCTTATCAAGAGCTATAGCACCAGCTGCTTGACCTTGTAGAATCTGGTAAAGCATTTGTTTCATCTCTTGATCTTGTGCAGGTGGAGCGTGTTGTGTTTGCTGTGTATAACCGGGTAGTGGATTCTGTTAGTGAAAACCTCCACTGAACTGTTGCTTTGGTGCAAACCCTTGATTGTATGGTATGAAAGGCTTGGACTGATTCTGTTGTTGTTGAGGGTAAACCTGATCCTGAGGGTTGGCAACATTCGTGCTCCGGTAAGATAGATTTGGATGAGCATGCTGGTAGGGGTTGTAGCCCTTGTTGTAACCATCTTGGTTCTGTATGTAGCTGACTTCCGCAGCATGAGTAGTCTCCCCTTCTTGGAGTTGATATTGCTCTTCTTCAGTGAGATAGTGGACTTGTTTCTGTTGAGTAAGCAGAAATTTATCCAGCTTATCGTTGAGAGCCTTAATCTCCTTAATATGCTTTGCATCCGAATCTCCAATACCTCTGTTGGAGCGATCAAAATCTTCATTATAATTACCGTCGGACTGAGCTAAGTTCTCAACCAATTCCCAACCTTCTTCAACATCCTATTCAAGAAATTCCCATTTGAAGCAGTGTCCAGGACCATTCTGAACTTGGGCAGAGCTCCTCTGTAGAGTGTACTGAGCAAAGAAGCTTTCTTGAAACCGTGATGTGGACATTGTGTAGTGTAGCCTTCCCGGGCCTCACAAAAGGATTCAAACTGTTTCTGGGTGAAACTGGAGATTTCATTCCTTAGCCTTGCAGTTCTTGAATTTGAGAAGAATTTTGTCAAGAAGGCCGTCTTACAATCGTCCCAAGATGTTATGGAGTCAGTATTGAACCGAATGAGCACAAGCCATGGAGTTCATAAGAAGCTAAGGAGAGTCAAGGCCGAAGTTCTCATGACAAGGCCGAAGATCTCACCAAGACACGGAGGTGCAAGATTCGTGTAAAGTCACCAAGACTCCGAAGTGCAAAATTGGTGTAAACTCATAAGAAGAGTCAAGGCCGATGCTCTCAAGACGAGGCCGAAGACGAAACACCAATGTGCAAAATTGGTGTCAAAGTTATCAAGGTATCAAGACCCAATGTGCAAAATTAGTGTCAAAGTTATCATGACCTAATGTGCATAATTGGTGTCAAAAGTATCAAGACCGAGGATGCAAAATGGAGTCAACTCATGAAGACAAGAATGTGCAAAACTCGGGTCACTTAGTGATAATCCATGTGCAAGATTGGTGTCACTAAGTGAAGAAGATAAAGATGTGGAAAACTAGGGTCAATGAGCAAAGCGAAGAAGACCCTAGATTCAAATCGTTTAAAGCGCCAAAAAGGAGTCTCATGTGGATAAGGAAGCAAGCAACTTGCAAGGAGGACCACATGAGGAATATGGACGTTGGAGGAGCTGTCACCATCATCAAGGACGCTCCTCTCTCTCTCATAAAGGAGAAAAAGCAACAAGTGGTCCCAAACTCTCTAAGCCACATCTTGTGGTCATATTTGAATAGAGAGCCGTTGGGCTATTTTGTTTTTAAGTGTATTTTGGTTTTAAGTGAGCAATTTGAATGCACATGACCGTTAGTCTTTAGGGTTACAAGAGAGACACCTTGTCTCACCCTTTTGTATAAATATGTAACCTTATTCATTGAATAAAGTTAAGCTCTCAATTTGGGATGTCTTCCCCTTATACAAAACGTTTCTTTACACACTCAAATGGGTAGATTAGGTTGATATTATTCTCATGGAGAGACCAAGTCTTGGCAATACTTGGTCTCTACCATTCTTTCAATCCAATTCTCTCTCATTCTCTAAATCGTTTCTATAAGGGTATTTGGGTTTTGTTGGTATGAGAGAGCTGTTGCTTCTCATACTTATTCTTGAGTATACACAGCCCACATTGAAGTGTATAGCTCCTATTTTACCTCAAGAACAGCTCACATTGAGTTAGTTTCTTGATGGATTTACACATGAACACACAAACCCGATTTTGGTGTTCTTGTGATTCCCTTTCAGTGAAGCATGAGCTGCTCACTCTTGACATGTCCCAGGCTCATAACCTGGCCATATTCCGCATATATTCTAACAGTCAGGAGGTAGTGTCTTCTCCCATTGGTGTGCTTTGTCTCCCAGCGAGAAGGGACAGACGTAGCTTGAAACCGTCTTCACTAACACCATTTATCTTGGTGAGGCTGTAGAGCCTGTCAAAGTTATCCAAGTGGTCTAAGGGATCCTCCATAGGCAACCCATGAAACTTGTTTCCTTGTATCATTGAGATCAATCCACTCTTGATCTCGAAATTGTTGTTCAGGACAGGAGGTGGAACTATTCCCTGTTTCTTGGTGCATCCCCAGCACCAATGTTCCTTGGTATAGCAACTCCTAGCTCGTCTTGGTCTTATGGTTCCATGGTAACTTGATTGTGCAGGTCACAACCGTCTCTGGCTCTACGTTCTCTCAACTCACGAGCTAACCGATCGATATTGTCTTTGTAGCTGAAGAGGTTGCTGGAGCCTTTAGAACGAGTTTGCATGCACGGTGACTAGTCTGGACGTGGTGAACTCGACCTCAGGTTGAGTAGAGTACCTGGAGCACAAAAACAAGCAGCTGAAATGAAGAGTTAGTAACCAAAGTAAAGAAAGAACTTGATCTTAGCAATTCTAAAATCTTGAATGTAACAAGCAGACACCCAAATGGTAACGGCGCCAAATTGATACTAGGTTTTTTTTTTATCAATTACCCTAATATACTTTCATGTCATTGCAACATAAGAGGTTATCAATCCAATCAGGTGCTCTCACTATCAATCAAGATATGCTCAGAGATAACTAAGTCAAGCCAAGCAGAATAGAGGTTTGTTATCTAGCAATCCTAAGCGAACAAGCATAAAGAGAAATAACTACAGAACAGGAGTGATCATGCATAAGAGAAAGAACTATCAATACTAAGAAGCAATAAACAAGCAAGCAACAGGTACAGAGAATAGGTAAAACAATAGAGATAAAAGGTCCTGAGGATAGGGTAATCGATTATAGCAGTCTCCTTAATCTACTTAGGTGGTTAACAATCCAAACAAGCAGACACCCAAATGGTAATGGCGCCAAATTGATACTAGGATTTTTACTATCAATTACCCTAGATTACTATCATGTCATTGCAGCAATTTAGGTTATCAATCCAATCAGGTGCTCTCACTATCAATCAAGATATGCATAGAGATAACTAAGTCAAGCCAAGCAGAATAGAGTTTTGTTATCTAGCAATCCTAAGTGATCATGTATAGAAACAATAAAACTACAGAACAGGAACTATCATGCATAAAGAGAAATAACTATCAATACTAAGCAGCAATAAGCAAGCAGGTCGAGTAGAGTAACAGAAGCTAACAGAAACGAGATTCAAGTAATTAAACAAGGCAAGCTCTTAATAATGGGGTTATTGGTTATAATGGATTCCTCTATCCCTTTAACTAGCTAACAAACTCAATAAAGCTATCCCTAGACAATAGATTCGAAGACAAATCAATCCACTCTCGTGACAGAGATCCTCAAGCTAAATCACTTTCAAACTCAATTCTCATTGATGAAATATAACCTAGCAGGCATTAAGATTCAATCTAATATAGTCAATAAACATTCTAATCATCCAATCTCTTGGGCTAAAGTATGTAAATCTCTGGAATAGTTGCTTCAGACATTTCATCAAACACCTTGTGAGCTTGGAAATGTCTGAGATCAACTTCCAATTGATCAGAGAGGAAATAGCACTAAGAACTACTAAACCAGAAGGGAATCATGCATTTAAACACTTAGCTAGCTAAAGAAACAGAGAATTCCACTAACAACCTATCCCATCCTTAAGAACTTTGCAGAACTACTCAAGAACACTGAAGAACATCATAGCTAAAAACCCAGAAAATTGCACAAACCCAGAATTCATTGAAAATCAAGTATGTTATAGATGAGACAGAGATCTACAACTTTGATGAAGAAACTTAATGCAAAAACTCAAAGATTCAATGGGGAAATCGATTACAAAAAACTAGGGTTTCTAGAGAGCAGCGGAAAAACCGGAGGGTAAAAGGAATATCCCCTGGATAATAGCGTGAACCCCTATTTATAGAAAATACTAGGTTGCCCTAATTTGGCTACAAGACAAAATAGGAAGTCGGCGGGTGGTCCAACTCGACGTGTCATCGAGTCCGTGTAGTCGAGTCGGTGTCCAGACAGCTTCCTAACGCCCTACTCGACGTGACGTCGAGTCTGGATGGTCGAGTCTGATCCTGGATGATCTTGAATGACTTCATTCCCCTCCAACTCGATCCCAAGTCTAGCTCTAAGGTCGTGTTGGCTCCTCCTTGCTCCATTAAGTCCCAAATAAGCTCCAAAATACCTGAAACACATCCAATATGCAATATGCTATGCTATGCTATGCAAATCGTACCAATTGATGAAAAGAGTAAGAGAAAGACTATGAATGCAATGAAATATAGAGGAAACTTAGCTAAATACACGAGAAAAGTATGCTTAAAAGCGGTTAAATACAGAGATATCACTTACTTTGATAATCTCTTTAACCATGCTAGAGTAGTTTTCTAGTTGGGTTTGAAGGGTTAATCAAAGGGGGGACATGATCGATCGTCTAGGTGGCGATACTTAGGGTTTTGTTTAATCGTTTACACTGTATTCTTTGTATGTAAGTTGTTTCTTAATGCATGTAGCTAGATTCATGTCCTAAGTCGTGATCCCAAGTGTTTAAATTGCTCACAAGGTTGTTTAATACGCTAGACCTAGCTTACGAATGTGTATCGTGTTATAACAAGCACACACCACTTAGTTATAGGGCTTTATGGACTAGAATCGAACTTGATCTTATTACTTTAATATATGCGTCGTTGCCTGCGTAGGTTGAGTAACGGAGTATAAGGATTTTAGCCGACTAATTCTATAACCTAGGGTTAGCCGAATCTTTGTGTTTCGTATGTCCGAGACTTAGAAGTAAACAAATCGAATTATAGTATTTCTTAGATTACGATCATTGAACCCCCTGCAATCCCTTGATGCCCAACGTTTGTTTCCTATTGATTACTTGCGGATTTTTACTTTGCTTTCTTATTGCTTTCTTTACTTGCTTTCATTTACTTTACTTGAAACCGTGACACAACCAACAACCCCTCTTTTATTGTTTTGTCCTAACTTTACTTTGTCTAATAGGTTCGTCTGAAATACTTCTCTCTCTGTGGGATTCGATCCTTAAATACTACAACTAATTTATTGTGCACTTGTAGTAGTCGTGTGGTCTTTTGAGGTAAAAGATTGAAGTGAACTTCCACACACAACATATATATTTGAAATCTCGTAAAAACTCTAAATCTCAAAAAACAAATAAATTAAACGTTAGAAAATCTACCAAGTCTCGCTCTACGACCGAAAAACAAACTCTAACCCTCCGTTGCACGCTGCTTCTCTTCAATATCCTCTGCATGGAATCAGAACTTATGTGAGCGAAAAATTGCTCAGTGAGACTATAAACCCGACAAACCAAAGCTTAGTTGCTCCTCCTCCAACACAGCTATGCCACAGGGAACAGCTCCACATGAGATACCTTCTAGGAGGTATGAAGAGCCTGAACCGAGGCAATACATGCATGAGCCAAGTGAGCAAGGTGTCTCACAAGTCCCTGCTAGGTATTCTTCACATGAGCCTCAGAGCAAAAGAGAAGGAAGAAGGCTAGACTTGTTTGCTCCAGTAGCAAGGTGTGGCTTCCCCATGTAAGAAGGTCACTCGACCGTGGTGCTGGCCGCCATATGGGAGAAGAGGTCGAGTATCATGATGGAGAAGGAGCAGAGACACAACAGGGAGATCCCTCAATGGCCTGGCAGGAAACGCAGGTGAGCATTGATGAACACATCAGCTCCTTCTTCGATTGAGGTAAGCACCCCACTTCACCATTGTAAAATACCATCCTTTGATTTTCTTCTTTCCGTGATGTTTTTTGTCCTGAGTACTCTCTTCCAAATTTGGTCACATAGAGGACTGTGATTTAAGTTTGGGGGAGGGCTCAGGAATTTTGTGTTATCTGATGTGTTTGTTTTGATCTTATTTTCAAAATTTTGCATAGTAATTACTCTTGAGTCTGCATGCATCTATGTCATTGAAAAAACCCCTAAAAATTTGAGAAATTTCTGAATATGATTCCAAAAAAGAGAGTGTTTATGTAGTTGCATCTTCATCTTAAGATTGAGTCTAGAATGTTTCATATAGGATTGTTGCATTTGCATAGGGGATGATGATGAGATTACCTTGTAAGCATGCTCATTTACTGAATGAATTCAATGCCCTCGTTGTTAGTTGTTCAATGCTTGTGATAGAACTTGAAGTAAGACAGCACCATATTTGGAATTCACAACTTGACTCTCTTGTTTTGATTGAAGCATGCTTGATGTGATTCTTTTTCCTATCTGTTGAAACCTGAACTTGACTTATAATTATCATGTCTTTGCATTGTTGTTGAACTTGTGGCTACCAATACACATACTTGGATTTTCTTTCACCTTCTACCACTCTTACTAATCCAAGTAGTTGATTCCCATTATTGGAACTGTTTCCCCCACCCTGAACCTAACCTTTCTTTCAAGCCTTGAATAAATTTGTGTGTGTGTAAGGCCTATTTCCGGATTAAGCTTGGTAGAAAGTGTTAGGTATGAACCGACAAGAACGGTATCCCATGTAGTTCTAGTCCACGCTTTTTGGGCTAGATAGGACTAGGTGGGAGTTTTAATTTGGGTTTGGGAATGTGTTTGGAAAGAAAAAAAAAAAGAGAAAGAAAGAAAGAAAAGGGTTAATGTTCTTAGGAGATGGAAGTATAACGGAAGAGAATATCATGTTAGTCTAGTAAAGGATATGGGAAGCTTGAAAAATAAAAAGAAGTTAGGCTCTGTGCAAAGTAAAAGAAAGGCAAAAGCCTAGAAATGTCTTAAGTTATGAGATGAAAAGAAGAGCCTTAGTTGTTAAAGAAAGTCCAAATCCGCTAGAAAGTCTAAAAGAAACTTCTCCTTAGAACAGAACCAAAAAGAAAGAATGGGTTGATCCAAAAGTATATTGAAACATGCCTTGAGTGCAAAGGTAGAACTAGGATCATTTATGGGTTTTAGAGATAGGACCATCTATGGAGACTGATATGCTTATGGTTATTTGGGTAGATGAGATCTGTTCTTGTATGCGTAGATTGGTTCTAACCTTTAGCATTCTACTAAAGCTCTATCTATTCGTGAGAGTTTCCTGTTACAATGAAAAAGTCTGAAACCATTTACAGAGGAACCATCTCTGTTTTTCAGCCTTGTCCTTTAAACCAAATGAGTTCTTCAACAATGTTTTGCTTGATTCATGGTTTGAACTTAATGAATGTTAAAGGGAATTGATGATCTGAAGGTGTGTGTAGATTGGAACAAATGTTAGGTTGTCTTGTGATGAATATGGCTAAAGTTTTTGAGTAGAGTTTAGTCTCTATGCATTCCACAACTACTAACTTTGACATTGAGTTCATTTGGTTTATTTGCATGCTTTGGTTCTGAATCCCCACTTTCAAACCTCTCCTCCAGCTTGTTCTTAATTGTTTGCTTGAGGGCAAACAAAGACTAAGTTTCGGGGAGTTGATATGTTTATATTTACTTGTTTTAAGCATTCATTTGTCAACACTTTAGCTTCATTTCATCTTTGTTTCATATCATTCTTCATCATTTGTGCACGCTTTGCATGTTTAGGATAGTTTTGCATACATGTTGCATTTTTGAGTTGTTTTCAGGTCCTTTGGAACTGTTGGTGAGCAGATTGGAAGAAGCAAAGCAGAATCAAGCAGCATACTCGACCAAGTCAGTCGAGTAACTCAGCAACCCATCTCCAGCACCATCACTCGACCATGTGGTCGAGTATCTGCAGCCTCCATCACTCTCCCAGCACTCGATCGTATACTCGACCAACTACTCGATCTTATTGGTCGAGTATGCACAGCCAAGCCATCATCAGATATTCGACCAACTACTCGACCTTGTTGGTCGAGTATCTGCAGCCGCTTCACTCTCACATCACTCGACCATGTACTCGACCTAGCAGCTTCAGAGTCTTCTCAAATTTGCACTCAACCAGAAATTTGAGCATAAAGAAGAGAAGAGGATGAAGCAAACACTCGACCTACCACTCTACCTAGACACTCGACCACGTCGTGACCAGAGCAAGAATTTGTAAAGACGCCAGCTTTACTCATCCACTTCTACTCGATCACATGATTCGAGTGTCCCCTTAAACCGCTTTAGTATTTTGACGTTTTGTGTTTTAGGGTTTCCTAGGATTTACTATAACTAGGTTGTTTCTCTTTGCTCAGAGGATTATGTTTTAATCTGTAGAACAATTAGTCTTTTCTTCATCTTTGTAATCCAAATTACTCTTAATCTATTCAGTATTTGCTTTTGATTTCTTCTTTAAAGTTGTTTATCTTGTTGAGATCTTTAAGTTATGAAGTTTTTAGAGTTTTATGGGTTTGTGTTCTTGTTCATGAATTTTGAGTAGTGATTAGGGTTCTTAAGGATGAGTTAGAGTAGTTTAGGATCCTTAATCTGCCAGGTGGTTAAGTCTGATTGGTAGATCCCTTCTGGATTAGTTGTTCTTAATGCTAATTGCTTTCTGATCGAATAGAGTTAGAACCCAGGCATTTCCACACCCACAAGGTGTTTGATGAAATGCCTGAACCACTAATTCCAATGATTCGTTTCTCTGTACCAAGGTGTTAGTTACAGAGAGCGTTTCGGCTTTAACTTGTTGATTCGTAATGCCTGCTAGGTTAGCTTTCGTCAATGGTGATTGAGTCTGGAACTAGCTTAGCTTGAGAGTCTCTGATGTGGTAGCACTTTGATTTGGTGTTGAACTTGTTGTCTAGGAATAGTTTGTTGAGCATGTTAACATTTGATAGGTTAAGGAGACTTGACTACTCGATTACCCCATCCTTAGGAATTCCTCATCCATTTGATTTCTCTGCTTTCATCAGTGTTCTTTGCTTGTTCTTATCACTTGTTGCCAAGTTTTTGCATTTCTTGCCTGTATTCACCTGTATACTCGACCACACCCAGTGTCTGGTGACAGTCTGTGCAGTCGAGTATAGCTGTTGCAATTTCTGTCTGTTTTTCATCCAGATACTCGACCACATCTAGCGCCTGGCAAACAGGCTGTGTTGGTCGAGTGTTTTGTGTAATTCTGCTAGATTTTTTGTTTTCTGCATGTTCACTTAGGACTGTTAGAGAATCCAAAACCTGTTTATGCTTGGCTTGACTCTGTGAATTCTGATTACATCTTGATTGTTAGCATCGCACCCAATTGGATTGACACCTTAAAATACTACACTGACATGATAGTGCTTTCAGGAGAATTGAGAAGTAGTTAAAATCCTACTATCAACCTCCAACTATGATTGCTCCTCCTCATTGAGTTGGAGGCCAACTATGACTACTCCTCCTCCTCAATGACGATAGCATCCAATATACAATTTATCATCTGCATTATCAACCTCCGAAATGCCCTTCCTCAATGATGATATCATCCAACATACAATTCGTCACCTTCTAGATCAAGGTTTGTAACTAATGTGCATGTAATTTCACTTCAGAACTTTTACCTGAAAGACTACACGTTAAACTGCAAGTGCACAGTAATCAGAGTAGTATTTAAGGATCGATCCCACAGAGAGTGTAGCTACGGGTTATTGAATTCAAACAAGAAAATTTAGCAAAGACAAAACTAAACTTTGGGGGTTTGGTTTTAGGTTTCCTAATAACTAATGCAATGAAATGAGAAAGCAAATAAATGAAAGCTAAGTAAACTAATGAAAGCTAAGATGATAAACGGTTGTAAGCTAATATGACTAAGGCGTTGGGCGTTCTAGGGTTTCTCCGGGGATCATGGTTCTCGACTAACTAGGGTATAGATCTCTAGGGTTTTTATGTTTTCGTTCTAGTTCATAACTACGAAAGGCGAATGAACGAGTTATCCTATGTTATAGAATAAGCCGGAAAATCTCCCTATACTATGTTACTTAACTAACGCAGGCAACGACGCATAGTTTGACGCATTAGGGTTGGATTCGCTAAGTACTCTAAGTCCTGTTACTCAACTTACACAGGCAACAACACGAAGGATTGGTAACACTATGTCCGAGATTAGGTTTACCCGATTAGAGCTCCTAACCTCTTGGATCAGCGTTTGGTGATCAATCCAAACACATGCATTAAATAAAAGATGTCCCAAAAGAATCTAAGTATGAACAAAATAATAGATCTATAAACCTAATATGATTTGAACCACGAATCCCCTTTGAATCACCCCATAAAACCCAACAAAGAAAACTATGTTAAAAAATAAAAGTTTTAGTCAAAGAGAACTACACAGGGCATGGGCAAGTCATCTCACATCATCAGTGAGCTCACGTCATCATCACATCATAAGCAACAATCGGATCAAATAATAAAAGAAGAAGAGACAGTTTGCACTTTGCACATAGAAGCAAAAAGAGAAGAGAAAACACTCACTACTTGACCAACAATGGTTTCCATCTCTTCCATGGCTTTCCCTTCTTCTGTCACTTCCATGGCTTTCCCTTCTTCTGTCAGAAGAATCTTCTCATCTGTTTCTTCTTCTCACAACTTCTCAAGGATGAGAAGCTTCTCATCTGTTTCTGTTTCTTCTTCTGTGAGAAGTTTCTCCGTGAGAAGCTTCTCATCAACCAATGAGGAGCTCTTTGCAAAGGAGGCTGAGGAGAAGCTTGCAAAAGAAAAGGATGAAGAGCTCTTTGCAAAGGAGGCTGAGGAGAAGCTTGCAAAAGAAAAGGATGAGGAGCTCTTTGAAAAGGAGGCTGAGGAGAAGCTGGCAAAAGAGGCAAAAGAGGCTGAGAAGCTTGCAACAGAGGCTGGAAAAGTTGAGTTTGCAGAAATTTCGGACAGGTTTACCAATCTCCTCAAAGTCCATCTAACTCCTCCTTTTACGGAATCGGACGTAAACGAACGAAGTATTGGAATTCGTGTGCTCATTATGCAATTGAGGGACTTGGAGTGGAGTTTGCTTTTGATAAAAAAGAAATACCAGTCAATGGATATGAATTCCTATACTTTCTCTTTGAGCTCCCATCCTCGAAGAAATTGGTAGAAATCTTGATGGGTGAGAAAAGTGTCCAGTTCTTCTTGGATGAAGTGGAACAAAACGATCTGGCAAAAAAATACTGGGATTTGATTGAAGAGAAGAAAGCAGAGAACTGGGATTTGATGAAGAAAGCAGAGGAGGAGAGGAAGAAGAAAGCAGAGGAGGAGAGGAAGAAGAAAGCAGAGGAGGAAAAGAAGAAAGCAGAGGAGGAGTTGAAAGGAAACGACGTGGCAGAGGAGGAGCAGGGAGGAGAGGAGGACGACGTGGCTGAGAAGTGAGAACCCTAATTATTAGAAAGCTTTAGGAAGGGTATTTGCTTAATTGAAAGTATTTTTCATGGTTCCCTAAGTATTTTGTTGAATTGTTTCTATGTATTTGCTTAATGGATTTAAGTATTTAAGTATTTTGTTGAATTGTTTCTATGTATTTGCTTAATGGATTTAAGGATTTAAGTATTTCGTTTTCACTAACATTCATACACTTAGTTATCATATTCATCCCCAAGAAGCTGTATCTCTCCATAGCACAAATCAAAGTGTCGAGATTGATGGCATCAAACACATTGGTGTAGACTTTTCTCACCATGGAAACGATATCGTATAGGAATATCAAAGCTTAAATACTTTGATAACTAAGGAAACGATATCAAAGCTTATCTATCCGGCACTTTTCTCACCCATCAAGATTTCTACCAATTTCTTCGAGGATGGGAGCTCAAAGAGAAAGTATAGGAATTCATATCCATTGACTGGTATTTCTTTTTTATCAAAAGCAAACTCCACTCCAAGTCCCTCAATTGCATAATGAGCACACGCATTCCAATACTTCGTTCGTTTATGTCCGATTCCGTAAAAAGGAGGAGTTAGGTGGACTTTGAGGAGATTGGTAAACCTGTCCGAAATTTCTGCAAACTCAACTTTTCCAGCCTCTGTTGCAAGCTTCTCAGCCTCTTTTGCCTCTTTTGCCAGCTTCTCCTCAGCCTCCTTTTCAAAGAGCTCCTCATCCTTTTCTTTTGCAAGCTTCTCCTCAGCCTCCTTTGCAAAGAGCTCCTCATCCTTTTCTTTTGCAAGCTTCTACTCAGCCTCCTTTGCAAAGAGCTCCTCATTGGTTGATGAGAAGCTTCTCACGGAGAAACTTCTCATAGAAGAAGAAACAGAAACAGATGAGAAGCTTCTCATCCTTGAGAAGTTGTGAGAAGAAGAAACAGATGAGAAGATTCTTCTGACAGAAGAAGGGAAAGCCATGGAAGTGACAGAAGAAGGGAAAGCCATGGAAGAGATGGAAACCATTGTTGGCCAAGTAGTGAGTGTTTTCTCTTCTCTTTTTGCTTCTATGTGCAAAGTGCAAACTGTCTCTTCTTCTTTTATTATTAGATCCGATCGTTGCTTATGATGTGATGATGACGTGAGCTCACTGATGATGTGAGATGACTTGCCCATGCCCTGTGTAGTTCTCTTTAACTAAAACTTTTATTTTTAACATAGTATTTGATTCACAATAAACTTGATGCTAAGAAACGACATGGAGATGAAGTAGAAAAGCATAATAAACGAATTCAATAAAGCAAAGGGGGTTCAAAGAAGACTTCTCTAGTGTCACAGAAGATACTTGTCTCCCCAAAATTCTTGAAAGAAAGAGTAGAAGAGAAAACAATGAAGAACAAAGGAGAGAGCTTCAAAGGACGACTTCTTCGATGGCAAGAGCTTCGACGAGGTGGAGCTAGGAGATCTGAGAGTCTCGTCAATGGAGGCTGCGAGATCTAGGGTTAGGAGGAGGTGAGGAAGCTGTGTGAAGAGGTCGTGGGGTTTCTTCAACTTGTCTCGGTATTTATAGGCTTCGATTAGATCAAGGGGCAAAACCATCATTTCCCACAAATCAGGTTAAGTGAGGCTCGAGCTTCTGGATAGGGCACGATTAGGTACGACCGGAGTGAGTTGTGAAGAGTAGCCCGGGCACGGGCACTACGACCGGGGGCTTCAGAAGGCTCCGAACCGGGCTTAAGGGTGTTTGGCTGGTCCGTGACATGTCATCACTCCTCTGCGCATAACTTCCGAATGGCTCGATGCAAAGCTTTGATTCTACTTCGAGGCGAATCCTGACTCTTCTAGCTTTCTATAGCCAGCGAGATCTCTTGATTTGGTAACCAGGAAGACCTCGAACGGATACCATACTTCTGAGGTACAGAAACTGTCTTGAAACGGGATTTGATCGACTTTTACTCCTTATTGCTTGAAAACATATTATTCATCCTTGAAGCATAAATACTTGGAAACATCCTTGAAATCTCCAATATCTCTTGTTTTCTCCATGAAAAACCTAAATAAAATATAGTAAAAGTGGGCTAAAATACGATGTTATCAACTCCCCCAGACTTAGACTTTGCTTGTCCTCAAGCAAACAAGAAAGCTAAGCCGGTGGAGAGTTTTGCTTGTCGGGAATTCTCCTAGTATCAGAGACCATGTCTTAAAGGATATATATCCTGCGGATGCATAAAGAGAAAGACAACGCGTTAGAACATTCTCACTATAGACTCAAAACTTTCACCTTCCTTATCCATCCATCCCGAACCTACAAGAGGACTCTGGAATAACGTTAGTTAACTCTCTACATTCATTAATAAGTGGCGTGAGCCTTTCTCATTAGAAGGTGTCATTCGGGGTAGACGACGCTTAGTATGAAAGGGGCTTTTTGGTGTTTAGTGGTGGAGTTAAAGTGTTTAGGGTTACCGTAAGTCTCGAGAATGCAAGATATGTTGCAAAACCGCAAGAGAGAATGGATCTGTTGAGGTCCATAGTTTCCAACCACTTCTTCTTGTAAACACCTCATCTCCATACTTCATTTCGTCTTTTCGATTCTCCCTAGACTTAGGTTTTTCTGTAGGGATCTCTGTGAATGATTTCATCTCTCATCTAGGATCCATGTTTTTCCTTGGGATTTTCATGTACTTATGAGACTTCTAATTTAGTAACCGCTTCCTTTCCTTTAGTTTTTTTTTTTTTTTTTTTTTTTTTTTTGAAAGGGGAAGCGGTACTCATTATATACACGAGTCTCATAAGCATGAAATAAGTACCTTTTGAAATCGAATCCCAAGGAAGAATAAGCTCTAAGCCAAATCATCACATCCTCCCTGTAGATTCTGAATCTCCGTCTTCGTGGCGGGAAACTGTGTCGTTCCTTTCTCTCCGACGTTTTTGCACATAGCTGCTAAAATGAGAAAAAGAAAAAGAGAATGCGTGAGGTCTGAAAAAAGGATAGGGTTTAAGGGTAGGAACCACTAAAAGTGAGTGGCCATTCAGGATCAGCAGAGAGTGGTAAAAAGGGATAAGAAGTTCTGAATGTATATGCTCGTTTCCCCGATCTAACACCTCTTCATGAGAAAGAATTAAGTTCAGGTTAGATCGTCCAAATAAAATAGAGTTAACTTCAGATCAAACAAAGTCTCTACGGTCGACACTTCAGGGGAAAGATCCCATTAGGAGCTTCTAGGTATTAACTGTTCTTGCGAGTCCTGCAAAACTTGTCACTCAAGAAATGAATTAGAACATATGGAATGGTCATTTTCATCATATATCAAGATCATTATTCCCTACATCTTTTTTGACTCAATAAAACTAAAATAAGAAAAAGACATTAAAATGACTCAAAAGAAAAGAAAAAGTAAGTTAGTACGGATAAATACCCCCCCCCAGATTTAAATTACACTATCCCCAGTGTAACAAAGCGGACGGGTGAAAATAAAAAGAAATAAAAATAAAAGAAAAAAAAATGCAAGAAAAGTAAAGATAGAACCGATTGACCTCTACTACGCCAAGTAGGTTGCAAATCCGGTGGGTGACAACTCAATGTCGGGGATCTCGTATCATCCTCTCCATCTGCTCCGTGAGGGCTATCTGCTCGGCTAGCCGCTGCTCTAGCGCAATACGTCGCGCTCTCTCTTCCTCAAGGGAGGAAGACTCGGTCACGCGTGAACGTGCAGCTCGTGTGGCTCGCCGGGATGCTATAGAATCCAACACCTTCTTCTTGACGAAACCGACAAGTGTGAAGGGAAGTCGCTCTCTGAATTGTAGTGACAAGAACTCACTACTATCGGGATCCCATCTCATAGCTCCATCCCTCAAACGTGGGACGGTGGAACAAGGAAGCATGATAGTACGGATTAGGTGAGGAGAAACGTGATACCTATATTCAAAAAGGTCGGGATCGATGCGTGCGCCCTCAAGTATCCTCATCGTACCGAGTCTCTCAAGATCCAAGTAGTGCTACTCGGCGGTGAATGCGCGATCCTTGAGATCAACTACGGCGGCTTCTAGTATCATCGTAATGACTCCACCAAAGCTTAAGGAAGCTTGGTTATCGGTGCAATAGATCTTGTCATGCTTGATCTTCACCATTCGCTTCACAAAGAGCGAGGCATAGTTAACTCTCCGGGGAAAGTCAACAAACGGTGTCTTTAAGACAAGAAGCTCATCGCCAAGTATGGAGTTTTGGGTGGTGCGGGCGAAGATAGTGTTGGCAAGTAACTTGTGGATGCATCGTATGGCCGGATGAGATATCAAGGCCGACTTGGTCTTCCCGCTAGTGAAAAGACCTTTCCTGATTCGTTGCCATGTATCTCCATGCTCTTCTGGTCCAAAGTCAAAAGCATCTTGGTAATCAAATCCAAGTGTTCTTCCAAGGTGTGGTATGGAGATGTTGAAGTGTTCTCCATGGATCGTGAAATAGAGGATCCCATCCCTCGCCAAAGGTGAACTCATGCGTGGGAAGGCTAGTGAAACTGTGGCAAGAAATTGCCTCGTCTCTTCTTCGTAGATCTCTCGACGAACGGACTCCATGAAACGGCGAAGTCCAAGTGCATCCAACATCCATACCACGTCATCGTCAAGATGAAGTGCTTTAAAAATAAAATAGTCGATAACCAAGGTTGGTGTGAGCTTGATCTTGTTGATAGACTCACGGTAATCAACATCGTCTTTCATCGTTTGGCCAACAAACTTCATTGGTAGCTCTTTTATCTTTGGTTGTTGTCGTGAAAGGCGTCTAAGCGTGGCTCCGATTCATGGGGGGACTAAAGATGTGAGCATGAAATTGTCATCTTCCTCGTCGTGAGCCTCGTTAGATGTTGTAGAGTCTCCTTCTACTTGCTTCTCTTTGATTTTGCCGCTAGCTTTGTCGTGGTATCTCTTTCTATGTTGTTCATCATACACGTCATCAGTGACTTCGAATATGCGAACGGGCTCCTCTAGAGATCGTGGATCGTGGACGGTGTGTTCTCCATGAGGTATTCTTAGGATCCATTGATACAGAGAATCTCTTGTCCGGAAGAGATCGGTTTGTACGAATTGGTGAGTTGCATCCGGTATCGGGACATCGGCTCACGATCGTGCAACGGACGGTTGAAAGCGCATGTTAGGATTACCCGGGAAGCGAGGACTACGGCCGGTCCGGGCTTCTCGGAACACCCCTGTCACGATGGGTCGTGACCGGTCTGGCCTTCACTGGTCGCCCCGGTCACGATGGGTCGTGACCGGTCTGAGCCTTCACGATGGCCCCGGTCATGGGCCTTAGTGACTGGTCCGAACCATGCTCCTTGTTCCGATTTCGGATGTTTCGGTTCTCTTGCTGTAACTTTCAAACTAGTCCGCAAGCGGACATATTTTTTCTCGACCAAAAACTTTAAAATAGATATATTACCTGTTGATTTGAGCATGGTGAAATTTCTTGACTTTGAAATCACATGTTCTGGGTATGGCACGGTGAAGAGTTGCTTCGGACATCTTCCAGTCTACCCCGGGAACTGTTGTTTTTTCTCTCGGTCATTGCCTCCGGAATGGGCACATTACTTATGGAAATTTAATCCAAAGTAGTTCCTGAGACATTTAAACTTCAATTGGTTAGTAATAAGTATTTGTGGATGTAGGATTCACACTCGATTGTCTTTAAGTATTTCAGTGGAGAAAAACTCTTGTAAAATCAGAAAATGAATATGAGAATTCCAAAGGGAAATTAACCAAGAAAAGAAGTAAAGAAATTTGACAAGAACGAAGTACAAAATGCCTTGCGAAAGTAATAAAGAGAGAAAGTATATTGTATTGCTTAGAAGTAATCGGTAAAAAGATTCTTTCTCCCCCAAACACATGCGTTTGAGGTTGTTTTTATAGAGAAAACATGATCAATGCGGTCATTTACTGCTCATAATCGCATTGATCCGCATTAATCATGTAGGTTACAATTTGACCGAAACGGCTTGAATTTGAACTATCTTGGGCTTCGCATGGATCTTCCGAATTCTTTCTTGCTGACTTCGAACTCTCGCGTTTTGACGCTACCGCGAGCCTCGAACAATATTTTCCTCGCTTTGGCCTTTCTCTATGCGAACTGTCTGTCGAATAAGAGCGAACTCCATACTGGCAAGGATCGAGCTCTTCTACTAGACTGAACCGAACTCCCGACTGGTTAAGCTCGACTCTTATAATAAAATATCTTTAATTCTAAGAGGATTATTATGTAATAATGACGTGAACAGATCCAAGTGGATCCTACTGAGAATGTGTGGGATCCGACCCCAACATTTAGCCCCCTAAGTCTTGCGACCTGAGTGCTCGGCTTGGAAGACTTAAGTAAACAGTAATTAATGAATTGAGATCTTTAACATTCTGGAATTACTCCATGTTTTACGCTGTTAAGCCGATCTCGGATAATCAAGTGATTTGATATCCCTGACAACCGTCATCATTAATTTCTTAATTTTATATTAATACTGCGGGAAAACTGTCCCGCTTCCCAATATTCTCGAGGCGTTCTTCCATCATACTTTAGGGTTCTAAGAGGTAATATTACTTTTCCATCTTATCTTCTTTACCTAGAAAACTTTCATTCTCATTACAGAGGTGTTGTTTTCTTTCCGTAAAAATCCCTTTCGTAAAATGTCGAACCTCCCTTCTGAATTTCGCGAATATGAGGCTGATGATCTCGAAGCTCTCATGGGTGAGGGAACCGTACCTCATACCCAAACTGGAGGCGAGTTTGATCTTCACCCTCAGAGTCAATCGACCGTTGATTCTCTAAATAATCTCCGTCGCTTATGCCACATTCCCCCCGAAGTGGAGATGGTGATCCCGGAGCCTTACAAGTCTCCAAAGTCGGGGCGAGAGGGTTATTGTTGCGCCTATGAAATTTATTTCAAAGGGTGCGGCTTGTTCCTTCCCCGTCCTAAGATACTTCTCACCTACCTCAACCATCTAGGAATTGCCTTCTCTCAGATGTCGCCCAACATGCTCAGGTATCTTATGTGTACCTTCACTGTTGCGGCGGAGGCGGGCTACTTGTTGGGCCTTAGTGAGCTCTTGGAATTATTCCAGGCTCGCGAATCCCGAACCTATGGGTATTATGCCCTTTATCCGATCGCAGATTGGAACCTTATTGATGGCCTGCCTTTAAAAGACAACGCTTGGAAGAAGTTTTGGTTTTTCTTCCGTATAAATAGTTTTTTCGTTCAAAGTTCTTCTGAACTCCTCCGAACTCACTGGTCATCGAATTTGGGTAGAAACTAGGACTTAAATAAATAAGTTTCTCACGCTATTTCAAACTGAGTTAACACTTTCTCGTTTTTCCGCAGGGTCCCAAATTCGGCCAGTTCCCTCTGTTGACTTCCTCAACTTTTACAAGGCCGTCCTTGAGAGGCCAGTTACTTGGAATTCTTTTACTTGGAGAGAATTCACGGTGCCGGATATTCTGTCAGAATGGGCCTTACTCATCCCGTCGACTCTCCTCCTGCTGAGATTGATCTCTTGAGATTGAATGCCCGAGATAGGAGAAGGATCAGAGAAGCAGACAAGAAGGTCAAAGATCAGATCTCCCAGATTGGAAAAAACAAGAAAAATGCATCCTCCGTCGGGGACGACAAAGTCTACCGGAAAATTCTCTTAGTTGATGACGGGTCCCTTGAGGGCTCAAAGTCAATGGTGGTTGTCATAAACAATGCTCCTCCCTCTACTCCAGCAGCAGACAACACGACTGCTGCTACTGCTGAAGAGGAAGGTCTTATAGGAGATTCTTCTTTCATGAAGAAGAGGAAGGCTGAGGAACTCGAACCCCCGCTCCAGGGACGACCCAAGAGCATAAGGAAGGACAGAACCAATCCTTCAAAATTACCGATTCCTAAATTTGCTGAAGCTCAGGATGTAAATCCTGATTCATGAATTGTTATAAGGGAACCGCCGAGTTCATGGATGTTACCCCCTAGACGTCCCCAAGGTAATACCTCTAGAGTTCTATCGTCTCCGAGCTCAGGGCTTGTTGCAAGAGCTTCATCTCCATCAGGTAATCCTCAATTAACCTTTTGATACTGGAGATTAACTGATTTTTTAAGGAATTCTATATTCATACGAATATCTTTACTTTAGATAAAGAGAAGATTGGAAACATCTTTAGATGTTTCCACACTCGTTCTGGGAAGAAACTTCCGTCCTTTGGGCACTGGAGGGATGACATCCGATTTCGAATCTCCTTTTTCTTATCGCATCTCATTATTTTAGGCAACCTTGGACGTGAATAGCATCATCAACCATTACGAAGAGGAGCTTACCAAAGTTTCCAAGAGAGCTGCTATTGCTGAAGGAGAGATTGAGAAGCTCCAATCTTCCAACCAGCTTGTGAAAGAGACGACTGGTCTCGACTCGGCTCGTCAGAAAGAAATCGAGCAACTCGAAAGATCTGGCGAGGAGACGAGGAAGAATTTGGCTGAGACAGGGCAAAAGCTAAAAACTGCCCTTGCTGATCAAAACTTCGCAAAGGGCGAGATCGAGCTTCTGAAATCAGAGCTTAGCAAGGTCAAAACAGTTGCTGAGGAGTTCGAGCGAAAAAATGAGTCTCTTTCCAAACTGAAAGATCAGTATGTTCGCAAGATATCTCATGATGCTCGAAAAGAGGTTAAAGGAGCTGGGCAAAAGGTCCTTCTTGCCGTGCAGGAATTTATCTCTGCAGATAAAGCTTGGAACAAACTTAACTCCGAACGTGATGAGATGAAGAGCAATTTCGATCTGATCAAGGAGATAGAGGAAGGAACAATTAATTTGGCCGAAGAAAAGGAGACAGTTGGCGCTGAGCTCGCTGAGACTTATGCTAAGCTAGCTACTGCTCCTTAGCCATATTTAGATTTGCAGCAATTTGCCTCTGAGTTCGCTGATTCCCCTCCACTGACCAAACCTAATACCGATTTGTCTTTGGACGAGATAATGTTAACTGGTTCCCCTAGTGCTCATTTTAATGAGTTCGGAACCAATGTTGACAAAATTTCTTTGGAACGAACTCAGGAGTTCTCTGGTCAGGATCCTGCTATTTCCTCACTTATTGAAGATGACTTTAGATCGAGGAGCAAAACTCCTCAGGACGCTAGCTCGCTTAACCCTGAGGTGGTTCTCACAACTCAAGATGCTGCCGTCGGGGGTGCTCCTGTCTCAAGCCAAGTAGGAGATGGAGGCAGTTCGCCTATGAATGAATGATGGTGATTGTACTCACTTTTTATGGGGAATGTCCCTTTAATTTTAAGACATAAAAGTTGCTTTGTTGGCCATGGGGCCGTTTGTTACTCTTTGAGTTTTTTGCCCCAGGGGGCTTTTATCACTGTTTTGAATAATTTGCCCAAGGGGGTTCTTAATTAAAATTTCTTTAGAAAGAAATATTTAATTTTGGTGGAAACCATCGATTTTACCTGGAGGGTTTGCAAAGTCCTCCTAACCGAAATGGTTTAGAATTATAGGAGAGATAGGCTGATCAGACCTACTTGCCTTTTTTAAAGAAAAAACATTAGAATTTTTCCTTGGTCTCTCGGTTGCGAGGTTAGAGCTCGGCATACAAGAACACTTCGTGATACTTCGAAATGTGTTCGATTAGAAAAAGCTTAGTGAGAACTGTTTGCTTTTCTTGAAAAGGACATAAAAGGTTTAATACCAATTGTTAACTGCCCTTGAATTTCACGTTTGAAATTCAGTTCGCCTACTAGGTGTTAAGTGATACTTGAATAACCTATGTTTTGTAGGTCTTGTTTGTGCATTGTTGGGGTCGGATCCCACACACTTTCGGTAGGATCCACTTGGATCTGTCCACGTCATTATTACATAATATTCCTCTTGAAAATAAAGATATTTTATTATAAGAATCGAGCTTAACCAGTCGGGAGTTCGGTTCAGTCTAGTAGAAGAGTTCGATCCTTGCAAGTATGGAGTTCGCTCTTATTCGACAGACAGTTCGCATAGAGAAAGGCCGAAGCGAGGAGAATATTGTTCGAGGCTCGCGGTAGCGTCAAAACGCGGGAGTTTGGAGTCGGAAGATCCATGCGAAGCCTAGGATAGTTCAAATTCAAGCCGTTTCAGTCAAATTGTAACCTACATGATTAATGCGGATCAATGTGATTATAAGTAGTAAATGACCGCATTGATCATGTTTTCTCTATTAAAACAACCTCAAACGCATGTGTTTGGGAAGATGAATTTTTTTTTACTCATTACTTCTAAGCAATACAATATACTTTCTCTCTTTATCACTTTCGCAAGGCATTTTGTACTTCGTTCTTGTCAAATTTCTTTACTTCTTTTTCTTGGTTGATTTCCCTTTCGAATTCTCATATTCATTTTCTGATTTTACAAGAGTTTTTCTCCACTGAAATACTTAAATATAATCGAGTGTGAATCCTACATCCACATTTTGGCGCCGCCTGTGGGGATCTACCAAAAAACTCTTTAATCCTTTTTTTCCCAACCAAGAAACTATGGCAGATCAGCAAGCATTAAGTGATGCAATTGCCTTGCTTACTCAGACAACCATGGATCTGACCAATCAGATGGGTACACTTGTTGGTGCCAACACCACTCTTAGTGAAAGGTTGAACTCAATCGAGCAAACTTTAACGAGTGTTCAAAGCACCCAGACAAATTTGTCAAACACGTAGAACGTTGTTTCAAGCCGTTTAGATAATTTGTCCTCAACGCAAATAACAACGCATCAGCGCAGGCTATTCTCGACTTCCGCACAAAACAGGCCCGGGATTACTCAAACTCCTCCAATAGGCCAGCCAGCTTGTACTAGCAATTAGGCAGCTGCAGGGGATGGGACTAACCCAACCGGGGAAGAAATTCCCCAGGGTCAGGGAAATCTTCCTATTGACGACGGATTCCTTATGGAAGATCCTGATCTCACCCTATCAGATGATATCATCAAAGTTCGTCAAGAGCTTACTGAAATGAAGTCGAAATTTCATCAGGCGACCAGTTCGGTGCCTGAGATCGATCGAGTAATCAAAGAAACTCGTCGAACACCCTTTACCTCGAGAATCTCAAACCTTCGGATCAAAGATTCTCGAAAGGTTAAGTTACCAACTTATGATGGTAAAGGAGATCCTAAAAATCATCTCGCTGCTTTTTAGATCACCGTAGGCATAATTGATCTAGAACCAGGCAAAAAAGATGCCAGATTTTGCAAACTATTTTCCGATAATCTATCCAGACCGGCTCTGCTATGGTTCACCCAGTTAGAACCAGAAACTATTGATAGTTTTAAGGAATTGTCCTCTGCATTCCTAAAACAATATTCCATGTTTATGGAAAAGGCAACTTCTGATGAAGATCTTTGGAATCTAACCTAAGGTCAGAATGAACAACTTCGCAAATATATCGCTAAATTTAAAGAAGTGATAGCCAAAATTCCTAGGGTATCGCATGCTGCTGCCCTGTCCGCTTTAAGGAATGGACTCTGGCACGAATCCCGATTTCGGGAAGAACTCATTGTCAATCGTCCAAGCACCATCCAGGATGCTCTCTTCCGAGCTAACAATTGGATGAAGGTAGAGGAAGAAGAACTTAGTCTCGCTAAGAAGCATCGGCCAGCTAAATTAGTCGTTGCGAATCCGACGAAAAATTTCGAACCTAAAGATCAAAAAAGGTTCAGAGTTAATCCTGCTACTAATGCTGTAGGGAAACCCTCCCCAAGCAAAGGAAGATACAATCCTCCTAATACTTGGGTTAGAGATGAGAGTGCCTATTGCGATATTCATAGAGTAAACGGGTACTCCACCAAAGATTGCAGCGTACTCAAAAAGCACCTCACCGAGCTGTGGGCAAGTGGAGAGCTCGCTAATTTCAATATAGAGGAATTTGTTGAGTCTTATCACAAAGAAAAAGAAGAATCCGAAGCTTCTAATCCTGCTGAAAGGAAACATAAGCCCAGTGGGCCTGGAACTCCGAATACTCCTAAGAAAAGGATCGATGTTATAATGGGAGGATCCAAATTATGCCGAGATTCGATCAGATCAATCAAAAGGCATAAGAAATCAGCACAACTCAAACTGCTATGGGTTTTCAGTTAAATGAACAAATACCTTCTATCTCTTTTGACAATTCGGACGCCAAGGAGTAACAGGGCCTCATTACGATGCTCTTGTGATAACCTTAGATGTTGCGAACTTCGAAGTGACAAGGTGTCTAATTGATACTGGGAGCTCGGTAGATCTCATATTTCTAAGCACTTTGCAAAGAATGGGGATTAGTAAAGCCGACATTATCGGTCCACCGGCACCATTAGTAGCTTTCACGATTGAAACATCTATGTCCTTAGGAAACATAAAACTACCAGTGCTCGCCGCAGGGGTTCCAAAAATTGTAGAATTTCTTGTTTTCGACTGACCGGCCGCTTACAACATAATTCTCGGAACTCTGTGGATATACCAAATGAAGGCTATACCTTCAACTTATCACCAATGTGTGAAATTCCCGACTCCCAGAGGAATCGGAACCATTCGAGAAGATTAGGAAACGTCGCGTTCTTGCTACCTCATGGGACATCGTTTAAGGCTCAAATAGCAATTAAAGATAAACACTAAGCCGGAAAGCATCTCGCGTTACCCAAGTGGTCTCAGTTCGAATGAAGTTACCACAGAAGTTGAAATTGATTCCGAATTTCCAGATCGAAAAGTAAAAATCGGTACTACTTTAGATTCAGAAATCAAAGATCAATTGGTAACATTTCTAAAAGAAAAAAAAACATACTTTTGCCTGGTCGGCAAAAGATATGCCCGGAATCGATAAAAGTATCATTACCCATGAATTAAACGTCGATCCTAATTTTAAACCAATAAGGCAAAAAAGAAGAAAACTGGGTCCTAACCGAGCTCAAGCGGTCAATGACGAAGTTGATAAGCTTTTAATAATTGGTTCTATTAGAGAAGTAAAGTACCCGGACTGGTTAGCAAACCCCGTGGTAGTCAAAAAGAAGAATGGATAGTGGAGAGTATGTGTCGATTTCACTGACATTAAAAAAGCATGTCCAAAAGACAGCTTTCCTCTCCCTCATATTGATCGGCTTGTAGAATCAACAGCCGGAAACGAACTCTTGTTATTTATGGATGAATTTTCTGGATATAATCAGATCATGATGAATCCCGAAGACGAAGAGAAAATGTCCTTCATAACAGATAGAGGAATCTACTATTACAAAGTTATGCCGTACGGTCTAAAAAATGCCGGGGCAACATACCAGCGTTTAGTTACCAAAATGTTCGCAGAACATTTGGGCCAAACGATGGAAGTCTATATCGATGATATGCTCGTGAAATCTCTTAAGAAATCCGAGCACATCACTCATCTTGAGCAATGCTTCAAAATTCTGAATGAATTCGGAATGAAATTAAATCCAGCTAAATGTTCTTTCGGTGTACCTTCCGGAGAATTCCTAGGTTACATAGTCACGGAAAGAGGAATAGAAGCAAATCTCAATAAGATTAACGCTTTCCTCGCGATGCCTTCACCAAAAAACATTAAAGAGGTCCAACGATTGACGGGCAGAATTGCTGCGTTGAATCGATTCATCTCGAAATCTACCGATAAATGTCTCCCCTTTTAGCAAATTTTAAAAGGAAACAAGAAATTTCGGTGGGATGATCAATGCGAAGCAGCTTTCAATCAACTCAAAACTTATTTAACAACACCACCAGTTCTCTCAAAACCTGAGTCAGATGAGAAACTTTATCTTTACATCTCGGTTTCTAATCATTCTGTAAGTGGGGTTTTAGTTCGAGAGGATCGAGGTGATCAAAAGCCGATTTTTTACATAAGTAAATCTGTTACCAGTCCGGAAACGAGATATACAATGATGGAAAAAATAGCTTTAGTAGTGGTCGTATCTGCTAGGAAACTCAGACCCTACTTCCAATCTCATCCGATAGAAGTTTTAACTTCTCATCCGCTTCCCTCAATTCTTCACGGACCAAGTCAGTCCGGTAGATTGGCAAAATGGGCTATCGAAATCAGTGAGTACGATATAGAATATAAAAGTCGAACTAGCGCAAAAGCACAAGTTCTAGCTGATTTTCTAACCGAACTTCCATTAGATGATGGAACCTTTATCGAAACAGACTCTACATGGAAATTACACGTAGATGGTTCTTCTTCTAAACAAGGATCCTGAATCGGTATTAGGCTCGAAACTCCGACAAAAGAAATAAGTGAACAATCATTTCGATTAATTTTCCCGGCCTCGAACAACGAGGCGGAATACGAAGCTCTCTTAGCAGGACTTCGGCTTGCTCTTGCAAATGGAGCAGAAAAAATAATAGCTTACTATGATTCTCAGCTAGTTATAAACTAGTTCGCTGGAGATTACGAAGCTAAGGCACCTCGAATGGAAGCCTACCTTTCGGCCGTCAAAAAGTTAGCTGGAAGATTCAAAGAATTCGAATTAGTTCGAATACCTCGAGACGAGAACACTTCGGCAGACGCTTTAGCTGCCCTAGCTTCTACCTCAGATCCCGAACTTAAGCGAGTGATTCTAGTTGAATGTATTACTTCACGAAGTATTTCGGATGAAGAAACAGGAAATGATAATATTTTGGAGGTCGAGCATATCGAAACTCCAGAATTAAATACCGACAACAAGAACAGTTCGCTTGTTGTCACTAGATCACGAGCAAAGTCTCAAGATGATGAGCTTAATCCACAAACAGAAAGATCAAGAGGTTCCCATTAAAGAACAATCTCGAGCTGAACAGTCACTTCCGGATACCACAAATAATGAAGAAGTTCTGGTAAATGATCTTGATATTCCTTCCGAGCCGGAACCAAAGAAGTTTATACTCAAGGATAATACTTCCGCTAATGATTGGAGGGCTGACTGGAGGGTATCCATAAAAAATTTCATTCTTAATGGAGAATTACCATCGAACAAATGGCAAGCTCGCAAATTAAGAATCATCAGCGCTAAGTATTGTATAATTAAAGAGTCATTGTACAAGCGAGGCGTCAGTGATCCTTATCTTTTATGCATTTTCGGCCCGAAGTTGAAATAGTGACAAGCGAGGTCCACGAAGGCTTTGCGGCAGTCATTCTTTAGGACGAGCAATGGCTTCCAAAATCAAACGGTTAGGATATTTCTGGCCAACTATGATTTCTGACTGCATCGATTACGCCAAACGGTGTAAAAAATGCCAGATGCACGCTCCTCTTATTCACCAGCCATCTGAATTTTTATCATCTATATCCGCTCCATACCCTTTCATGAGATGGTCGATGGATATAGTTGGCCCAATGCATCGCACAACGCGAGGCGTCCAATACTTATTAGTTCTAACGGACTATTTTTCCAAATGGATCAAAGCTGAAGCTTACGTAAATACACAAGATTCTGTGGTAAAGACATTCCTTACGAAATAGTAACGGACAATGGTCCACAGTTCATTTCAAATGAATTTGAAGATTTTTGTTCCTCTTGGGGGATAAAACTTAGCTATTCAACGACGAGGTATCCTCAAAAAAATGGGCAAGTGAAAGCTTCCAATAAAACCATTCTCAGCAATCTTAAGAAACGTTTGAATGCTCAAAAATGTGGTTGGTATGACGAGCTGCAACCTGTGTTGTGGGCATATCGAATAACCCCGAGACGAACAACGGGAGAAACTCCATTCCCATTAGTATATGGGATAGAAGCAGTAGTCCCAGCCGAGCTGAATGTTCCCGGTTTACGCCGGAGCAAAGCTCCACATAACGAAGAACTGAATTCTAAATTATTAGAAGACGTTCTCGATACAATTGATGAAAGGCGAGACCAATCCCTTATTCGACTTCAGAACTATCAACAGTTGACCGCTCGATACTATAACTCAAAGTTGAAAAACAGACCTTTAAATGTAGGAGACTTTGTTTTAAGGCGAGTGTTCGATAACACAAAAGAAGAAGGAGCTGGAAAAATCGGTATTAACTAGGAAGGCCCTTATCAAATCACAGAAAAAATCCGAAATGGCGTATACCGTTTACAAGACCTTGACGGTAATCCCGTTCAAAGGCCTTGGAACATCATCAACTTGAAAAAGTTCTATTGCTAAAACAAATATATCGAACTACGATTTGGCTTGATCCTATTTTGGGTACGTAGGCAGCTCGCTCAACATGAGTCCAACTATAAAAATAAAAATATTACTCCAATCATGGAGTCTTGTTTTTAATAAGCTCGATCTTTTAGCATAAATATTAAAGTACGTTGCGAACAATGTATAAATAAATATTTTAGCTAAGTAAAAGTCAGATCTAGAAGGGTCTTGGATTACGGAATAGCTCTGCTCCTTGGCCTGCGAGGTCAACGATGCTCAGAATACAACCCGGCATATTTTCGTACTCCTGGGGTCCTATCTCGATCCAATCGGAAGGATGGGCTTCTAGGCGATGAAGCTCGCGAGCAATATCGAGGCGACGCTTCTCTAGTTCCATTCTCTTTCTTCTAATCTCTTTTTTCTCATCTTCGAGCTCGTTATGCCGAGTAATAAGCTGGAGAAAACAAAACGCTTCGTTTAACAAACAACGAAAGGAGTCAAGTTACTAGGTTGAACAATACCTTGTTAATAAACTCTTTAGCCTTGACACGATCTTGGGCTGATAATCTCTCGATTAACATATTTGGAACCTGAATGCTGAATCCCCACCTTAATGGGCGTGACTCTTCTGGTTCGCCGGTTGCTTCCGTTTTTACAAGCTCGATGTCTGACGTTTCTGGAAGATCATCGCTTATCTTTTCAGAAGAGTCGGAGGGATTCTCTGAAGAATTACCTTCCTTGAACCTTTTTGTAGAATTATTGTTGATTAAATTCAATAATGAGCTACACCTACTTTATATTTAAAATATACTCAATCACATTTAAGGGGATCAACTGACGATTTCCCAAAATCTGAAATTACTATCTTCGTGGAAAATGTAATCGAGTTAATCACTAATTATATTCCGTAGATTAAACGCATTAAATAAGATTTGAGTAAATCGGCAATTTTAAAGCAAAAAGGGAAATATAATTAATGTCGTTGTGCCACTAGCCTAATAGCATTGTTACAAACAAAAGTAAATTAAGAGAATTGTTCGATCAAAAGTCTTCGTCCGATAACGATTCCAGCGAAGTGGATGATCCCGAGCAGCTTTCTGAGGATAACCCCTCGTCAGAAGATAAATCGAGGAGGCCGGAAGAATGATCGATTGATTTCGCCTCCGTTTCTTCGTTTTCTTCAGTTCTTAGCATCGGAAATCTCCGAAACTCTGAAGAACATGAAACAAAAGATGATCCGTCGCCAGTTTCTAAGGATAGATGTGATAATTTGTCCAGCGCGCGGAGGAATCTTCGAAGGCAAGAAGGAATGATAGCCACGATATCTAAACCCTTCCTCTACCACTCATGCGGTTCAGATTCGAGGCGATGGATCTCTCTTTCTACCTTTCTTATCCGCTTGTTAAGAGCACGACGCCTCCTTCCGATTCTTTGTCTCTTATCACATAAGGCTTTATGTCTCCCGACGATCTGTTTGAGTAAACATTTTGTCAACTGTCTGAAAGAGAATATACAGTCTTCTGAAAAGACTAAAAATTAGAAAAGGAACCTTTTCCACGAAGTCATAACATTTGACCCTTTCTTTCCCCGTTCGGAAATGAAAAAACGTAGGGTGAATGACTCCCTTTGGAGAGAATCCGTCTTCGGATTCAAACAATGGGTCCCTGTTCGAAGTTGTTATTCTTGAGCTTGACCTGAAGGAGGATAGCGGCATATTTCAGTTTTGTTTCTTGCAGTAAACTGTGAGAATTTTTCAGAATCCTTTTATGGAGAAAGGTGTTCGGATTCTTTTCTAAAAAAAAAATAACGGGCCTGCTAAAGCAGACTTCGAGTACAATTAAAGCGTGGCCCATTATCTCCAAAGCCATTTTCAGGCTATAATCGAAACCATTGCCTGGTCATTTTTATGGCAAGATTCTCATGAATTATAAAATCTTATCCCTCGATAAAAAAAAACTTAAGCCGAGCTCCATCCTCGCTTCCGAGAGACCGGGAAAAAATACTTGTTAAGATTTTTTCTTTAAAAAAGGCAAGTGAACCTGATCAGCTCATCTCTCACAATTCATAAAACCTCTTTGGTGGGCTAGGACTTGCAAACCTAGAATCGCATTCAAACGTTTTATTTAAATAAAAAAAAAGTCATATGCAAGAGCATGTACATGATTGTGCTCAGTCACACTAAACAAAATGTTTCCGTCAAACGGAGCGGTCCTCATGGATTCAACAATACAATTTTTAAGAGCGTTCCTCTACCTCTAGAGAACCCTCACGTGGCCGAGAACCCTCACCTACCTCGAATTGAGAGGGGGAATCTCCAAATACCAAAGAAAATTGTTTCAGATCGAGAGTAAGACGGGAAGCCGAGGATAGCTCAGATTCAACTGCAGCGAGTTCGGTAGTAACTTCTCTCCTCTCACTCTCGAACGAAACTCTTCCATTCTCTAGTTCCCCAATCAGGTCTAGATTGCTCTTCACCTCGGCTCGATCGGTTAGAAGTTTAGTCTAGACCTCTTCGTCTTTGGTACACTTCGTAATAGATTGAATAAGTTGCCTACCGAAGCCCCTCATCTTTTCTCGAGCGTTATGTTCAGCTTCAGTGATATCGCGAGCCCTATTCCTAACTAAAAGCTCGGCCTTTTGGTTCGTTTCTTCGAACAAAGCCGTAGCCTCTTCTAACTCAGTCTTCAAGCGAAGAGCATTAGACCTCGCAGAATCTCTTTCGGCATTCGTAATTCTGATGCGTTGCTCGTTAGCTGCTAGAGTCTTCTTCATATTCTCAAAGGACGACTCGAGGGCTTTCGCCTGCTCGAGTCGCTCAGACTGATTGACTAATTTAAGTTCATCGACCTCCTTCTTATCCTTTGCGATCTCTCTCATCGCTTGGTGAAGAAGGTTCTCATAATGGAAGATCATTCCACTAGTCTCCATAAACGCCTTCAGAGTAAAAAAAAAAATATCATTCAGACAAAAAAAAATTTTACTTAAGAAAAAGGGGTTGTCATAATCAAAATCTAAAAGATCCAAACCTGGGATAGGTAGCAAGCTCGATTGACGTACATCTGACGGATTTCCGGCCTCCAAACCGAAAAAGGGGGAAGGGATGCCCCTCCCCTGGTTTGAAAACTTTGGAAGATGTCTCCAATCTCTCTCCGCCTACGAAACAACGGAGAATAGTAGATTAATAAAATAGCTGCAACAAGTCTTGCTAAGGCTCGCGTTCTAAAAAAAAACTTGCCAGTTTCAGAAATCGAAGCGGGTAAAGGGTTTTGAGTACGAACACTCAATCCTTGAGACGAAGGAACCTCCGGTCTCGGTTCATTGATTTCTTATGGAATTACTCTGTCGTCCGGAAGAGGGAGCTCAGAGTCTTAAGCTTCTAAAGAGGGGAAAACAGAATGCAAAGGGCTAGGGGCTCGTAACGGAAAACTTAAACAGAACGTAAAGGGCTAAAGGCTTTGAGTTTCTCGTTTGATAAAGTATCTGAGTCTGGAGCCTTTCTCTTTGTGTAAGGAGAAGAAGTTACTTCTCTCTCTCTCTCTCTTGTGCGGAAGGGCAAATAGCGGTGGCAACTGGAGGGTCGTTAGGAATCTCGCCTCCATGAGAATCCACCGCAATTGACAAAGCCGCTTCTAAGGAACCATCATCAATCATCCTTTATTATCTTTCACACAAAAACAGTGAAAGATAATAAAGGATAATTCTAACCAAGTTTAGACGAGCAATTTGGGAGAAGAAGAGTGGAAAGCCCTTGGACGGAATGAGGGTTAATTCGGAAAAAGAACCAGTATTTCCACCAAGGCCCATCATTCAGGGGCATTTCGTCGATGAGGTTACGGTCAAAAATAGGATTCATGGAAAAAATACCCGCTGCCGTAGACTTACGGGCTCGAAATAGCCCTAAGAGTTCGCTGGTGGTGAGAGAAAACCTTGCCTCTGCTGAGATGGTTAGGGTGCTCAGGACGTACCGGAGAAAATTGGGAGCCATTTGGGGAAAAGCAATCCCTAGATGGAGGAGGTACAAAAGGAGAACTTCCGGTATGGGAAAAAATAAACCGCAACCTTTGAAATAGACTTCGTACGCACAACAGTAACCCCCTCGCACTATTTCCGGAGACTCGTTGGGTCTAGGAAGAGAGAATTCTATTTTCTGAGGAATGTTACAAAAGCGACGAAGAGCGCCAAGGGAAGCATGGGTCAATTGAGACCTGAATGCGGACCGAATTTATCTCCCCTTTGGGTGAAGACTTCGTTCCCTCTGGGAACAGGGATTCCTTGACTGTCATCTTCGTTGTCTGAGACGTAGACGGCTGGGGAAGACATTTTTTACTAAGAGATTTTTCTGTCTATGGTTTGGTAAAAGCTTTTAGGGGTGAATATATGCTGTAAAAGCCGTCGTTCCATTTAACTCTATTTAGCGGAAAATCGCCTCGAGAATATTGGGAAGTGGGACGGTTTTCCCTGCAGTATTAATATAAAATTAAGAAATTAATGATGACAGTTGTCAGGGATATCAAATCACTTGATTATCCGAGATCGGCGTAACAGCGTAAAACATGGAGTAATTCCAGAGTGTTAAAGATCTCAATTCATTAATTACTGTTTACTTAAGTCTTCCAAGCCGAGCACTCAGCTCGCAAGACTTGGGCGGCTAAATGTTGGGGTCGGATCCCACATACTTTCGGTAGGATCCCCTTGGATCTGTCCACGTCATTATTACATAAGAATCCTCTTGGAATTAAAGATATTTTATTATAAGAATCGAGCTTAACCAATCGGGAGTTTGGTTCAGTCTAGTAGAAGAGTTCGATCATTGCCAGTATGGAGTTCGCTCTTATTCGACAGACAGTTCGCATAGAGAAAGGCCGAAGCAAGGAGAATATTGTTCGAGGCTCGTGGTAGCGTCAAAACGCGGGAGTTCGGAGTCAGCAAGAAAGAGTTCGGAAGATCCATGCGAAGCCCAGGATAGTTCAAATTCAAGCCGTTTCGGTCAAATTGTAACCTACATGATTAATGCGGATCAATGCGATTACTAGTAGTAAATGACCGCATTGATCATGTTTTTTCTATAAAAACAACCTCAAACGCATGTGTTTGGGTGGACGAATTTTGTTTTACTCATTACTTCTTAGAAATACAATATACCTTCTCTCTTTATCACTTTCGCAAGGCATTTTGTACTTCGTTCTTGTCAAATTTCTTTACTTTTTTTTCTTTGTTGATTTCCCTTTCGAATTCTCATATTCATTTTCTGATTTTACAAGAGTTTTTATCCCTTGAAATACTTAAAGATAATCGAGTGTGAATCCTACATCCACATGCATGTACACGAAAATCGAAAGGTCGTAACTGTCAGATCAATAGATTGACGTGTAACTTCCTTTTTCAATAAATACTCAAGTGAGTAAACTTATATATTTTTCCTATAAAAGAAGAGTAAGGTTTTGGGAATTTTCCAATAAACCTTTTCTTCACAAGGAACTTTGCAGTTCTCCTTTTCTGAATTTCTTGTTTTTGATGGCCTCTCCCCAAGGCGAACCTTCTGATCCTAATCCACCATGATTTCCTTCAAGCGAATCCCTTTTTCCGACGGGGGATGGATTCACTCCACAAGGGGTGGCTATTCCTTGTTTTCATTCTTCTATGTCTAAGGAAGAACAAATCGAATGCCATGAATTCATGGAGCAGGTTTGAACCGGGTACCAATTGTTTCAAGGTTTTATTTGATAGATTTGTAATGCATCTGTTCTTTGCTGATCACGGAAAGGTACGTTTTCCTCTGCTCCGAAAGGCAACGCCTCAGAAGGAAACGCCGTAACCTCGAGGACCGGATTGCTAGAACCGAAAGGAAGATCCAACATTTGGAGTCGGATGTTCACAACTGGGAGAGGAGGGGATTTGACTCTATCGCTCGCATTCCCAGCTGTCTTCGAGAACACATCAGGTTTTTGAAGAAGCATTGGGATATCTACCAACCCGACGAACCCGACGAACGCGAAAACAGTTCGTCATCCGACGAAGTTCCTTCTGCGAACCCTCCTCCTTTCATAATTATTTATTATTTTGTAACATACTATTGGCCTGGCGGCCCAGCGACATTAATTATATTTCCCTTTTTGCTTTAAATTTGCCAATTTACTCAAATCTTATTTAATGCGTTTAATCTAGGGAATATAATTAGTGATTAACTCGATTACATTTTCACGAAGATAGTAATTTCAGATTTTGGGAAATCGTCAATTGACCCTCTTAAATGTGATTGAGTATATTTCAAATATAAAGTAGGTGTAGCTCATTATTGAATTTAATCAACAATAATTCTACAAAAATGTTCAAGGATGTAATTCTTCAGAGAATCCCTCCGACTCCTTTAAAAAGATAAGCGATGATCTTCCGGAAACGTCAGACATCGAGCTTGTAAAAACGGAAGCAACCGGCGAACCAGAAGAGTCACGCCCATTAGGGTGGGGAACCAGCATTCAGGTTTCAAATGTGTTAATCGAGAGATTATCAGCTCAAGATCGTGTCAAGGCTAAAGATTTTATTACCAAGGTATTGCTCAAACTAGTAACTTGACTCCTTTCGTTGTTTGTTAAACGAAGCGTTTTGTTTTCTCCAGCTTATTACTCGGCGTAACGAGCTCGAAGATGAGAAAAAAGAGATTAGAAGAAAGAGAATGGAACTAGAGAAGTGTCGCCTCGATATTGCTCGCGAGCTTCATCGCCTCGAAGCCCATCCTTCCGATTGGATCGAGATAGGACTCCAGGAGTACGGAAACATGCCAGGTTGTATCCTGAACATCGTTGACCTCGCAGGCCAAGGAGCAGAGCTATTCCGTAATCCAAGACCCTTCTAGATCTGGTTTTTGCTTTAGCTAAAAATATTTCTTCATACATTGTTCGCAACGTATTTTTATATTTATGCTCGAATATCGAATTTATAAAAACAAGACTCCATGATTGGAATAATATTTTTATTTTTATATTATAGCTGGACTCGTGTTTAGCGAGCTGCCTACGTACCCAAAATAGGATCAAGCCAAGTCGTAGTTAAAATATGTTTGCTTTAGCAATAGAACTTTTTCAAGTTGATGATGTTCCAAGGCCTTTGAACGGGAGTACCGTCAAGGTCCTGTAAACGGTATACACCATTTCAGATTTTTTCTGTGATTTGATAAGGGTCTTCTCAGTTAATACCGAGTTTTCCAGCTCCTTCTTCTTTTGTGTTATCGAACACTCGCCTTAAAACAAAGTCTCCTACATTTAAAGGTCTGTTTTTCAACTTTGAGTTATAGTATCGAGCGGTCAATTGTTGATAGTTCTGAAGTCGAATAAGGGATTGGTCTCACCATTCATCAATTGTATCGAGAACGTCTTCTAATAATTTAGAATTCAGTTCTTCGTTAAGTGGAGCTTCGCTGCGGCGTAATCCGAGAACATTCAGCTCGGTTGGGACTACTGCTTCCATCCCCTATACTAATGAGAATGGAGTTTCTCCCGTTGCTCGTCTCGGGGTTGTTCGATATGCCCACAACACAGGTTGCAGCTCGTCATACCAACCACCTTTTTGAGCATTCAAACGTTTCTTAAGATTGCTGAGAATGGTTTTATTGGAAGCTTCCGCTTGCCCATTTCCTTGAGGATACCTTTGCGTTGAATAGCTAAGTTTTATCCCCCAAGAGGAACAAAAATCTTCAAATTCATTTGAAATGAACTGTGGACCATTGTCCGTTACTATTTCGTAAGGAACTCCATGGCGACAAAGAATGTGTTTCAACAAGAATGTCTTTACCACAGAATCTTGTATATTTACGTAAGCTGCAGCTTCGATCCATTTGGAAAAATAGTCTGTTAGAACTAATAAGTATTAGACGCCTCGCGTTGAGCGATGCATCGGGCCAACTATATCCATTGACCATCTCATGAAAGGGTATGGAGCGGATATAGATGATAAAAATTCAGATGGCTGGTGAATAAGAGGAGCGTGCATCTGGCATTTTTTACACCGTTTGGCGTAATCGATGCAGTCAGAAATTATAGTTGGCCAGAAATATCCTAACCGTTTGATTTTGAAAGCCATTGCTCGTCCTGAAGAATGACTGCCGCAAAGCCCTTCGTGGACCTCGCTTGTCACTATTTCAACTTCGGGCCCAAAAATACATAAAAGATAAGGATCACTGACGCCTCGCTTGTACAATGACTCTTTAATTATACAATACTTAGCGCTGATGATTCTTAATTTACGATCTTGCCATTTGTTCGATGGTAGTTCTCCATTAAGAATGAAATTTATGATGGGTACCCTCCAGTCAGCCCCTCAATCATTAGCGGAAGTATCATCCTTGAGTATAAACTTCCTTGGTTCCGGCTCGGAAGGAATATCAGGATCATTTACCAGAACTTCTTCATTATTTGCGGTATCCGGAAGTGACTGTTCAGCTCGAGATGGTTCTTTCATGGGAACCTCTTGATCTTTTAGTTTTCTTCTCGGCTTTCTTTTAGGAAGTTCTGTTTGTGGATTAAGCTCGTCATCTTGAGACTTTGCTTGTGATCTAGTGACAACAAGCGAACTGTTCTTGTTGTCGGTATTTAATTCTGGAGTTTCGATATGCTCGACCTCCAAAATATTATCGTTACCTGTTTCTTCATCCGAAATACTTCGTGAAGAAATGCATTCAACTGGATTCACTCGCTTGAGTTCGGGATCTGAGAGAGAAGCTAGGGCAGCTAAAGCGTCTGCCGAAGTGTTCTCGCCTCGAGGTATTCGAACTAATTCGAATTCTTTGAATCTTCCAGCTAACTTTTTGACGGCCGAAAGGTAGGCTTCCATTCGAGGTGCCTTAGCTTCGTAATCTCCAGCGAACTAGTTTACAACTAGCTGAGAATCACAGTAAGCTATTATTTTTTCTGCTCCAATTGCAAGAGCAAGCCGAAGTCCTGCTAAGAGAGCTTCGTATTCCGCCTCGTTGTTCGAGGCCAGGAAAATTAATCGAAATGATTGTTCACTTATTTCTTTTGTCGGAGTTTCGAGCCTAATACCGATTCGGATCATTGTTTAGAAGAAGAACCATCTACGTGTAATTTCCATGTAGAGTCTGTTTCGATAAAGGTTACATCATCTAATGGCAGTTCGGTTAGAAAATCAGCTAGAACTTGTACTTTTGCGCTAGGTCGACTTTTATATTCTATATCGTACTCACTGAGTTCGATAGCCTATTTCGCCAATCTACCGGACTGACTTGGTCCGTGAAGAATTGAGGGAAGTGGATGAGAAGTTAAAACTTCTATCGGATGAGATTGGAAGTAGGGTCTCAGTTTCCTAGCAGATACGACCACTGCTAAAGCTAATTTTTCCATCATTGTATATCTCGTTTCCGGACTGGTAAGAGATTTACTTATGTAAAAAATCGGCTTTTGATCACCTCAATCCTCTCGAACTAAAACCCCACTTACAGAATGATCAGAAACCGAGATGTAAAGATAAAGTTTCTCATCTGACTCATGTTTTGAGAGAACCGGTGGTGTTGTTAAATAAGTTTTGAGTTGATCGAAAGCTACTTCGCATTGATCACCCCACCGAAATTTCTTGTTTCCTTTAAAAATTTGATAAAAAGTGAGACATTTATTGGTAGATTTCGAGATGAAACGATTCAACGCAGCAATTCTGCCCGTCAATCGTTGGACCTCTTTAATGTTTTTGGCGAAGGCATCATGAGGAAAGCGTTAATCTGATTGGGATTTCCATCTATTCCTCTTTCCGTGACTATGTAATCTAGGAATTCTCCGGAAGGCACACCAAAAGAACATTTAGCTGGATTTAATTTCATTCCGAATTCATTCAGAATTTTGAAACATTGCTCAAGATGAGTGATGTGCTCGGATTTCTTAAGAGATTTCACGAGCATATCATCGATATAGACTTCCATCGTTTGGTCCAAATGTTCTGCGAACATTTTGTTAACTAAACGCTGGTATGTTGCCCCGACATTTTTTAGACCGAATGGCATAACTTTGTAACAGTAGATTCTTCTATCTGTTATGAAGGACGTTTTCTCTTCGTCTTCGGGATTCATCATGATCTGATTATATCTAGAAAATGCATCCATAAATGACAAGAGTTCGTTTCCGGCTTTTGATTCTACAAGCCGATCAATATGAGGGAGAGGAAAGCTGTCTTTCGAACATGCTTTGTTAATTTCAGTGAAATCGACACATACTCTCCACTTTCCATTCTTCTTTTTGACTACCACGGGGTTTGCTAACCAGTCCGGGTACTTTACTTCTCTAATAGAACCAATTTTTAAAAGCTTATCAACTTCGTCATTGACCGCTTGAGCTCGGTCAGGACCCAGTTTTCTTCTTTTTTGCCTTATTGGTTTAAAACTGGGATCGACGTTTAATTCATGGGTAATGATACTTTTGTAGATTTCGGGCCTATCTTTCGCCGACCAGGCAAAAGTACGTTTATTTTCTTTAAGAAATGTTACTAATTGATCTTTGATTTCTGAATCTAATGTAGTGCTGATTTTTACTTTTCGATCTGGAAATTCGGAATCAATTTCAACTTCTGTGGGAACTTCATTCGAACTGAGACTACTTGGGTAACGCGAGATGCTTTCCTGCTTAGCGTTTATCATTAATTGCTATTCGAGCTTTAAACGATATCCCATGAGGTAGCAAGAACGCGATGTTTCCTGATCTCCTCGAATGGTTCCGATTCCTACGGGAGTCGGAAATTTCTACAATTTTTGAAACCCCTGCGGCGAGCACTGGTAGTTTTATGTTTCCTAAGGACATAGATGTGTCACTCGTGAAAGCTACTAATGGTGCCGGTTGACCGATAATGTCGGCTTTACTGATTCCCATTCTTTACAAAGTGCTTAGAAATATGAGGTCTACCGAGCTTCCAGTATCAATTAGACACCTTGTCACTTCGAACTTCGCAACATCTAAGGTTATCACAAGAGCATCGTCATGAGGCCCTGTTACTCCTTGGGCGTCCGAATTTTCAAAAAAGATAGAAGGTATTTGTTCATTTGACTGAAAACCCATAGCAGTTTGAGTTGCTGCTGATTTCTTATGCCTTTTGATTGACCTGATCGAATCTCAGCATAATTTGGATCCTCCCATTATAACATCGATCCTTTTCTTAGGAGTGTTCGGAGTTCCAGGCCCATTGGGCTTATGCTTCTTTTCAGGAGGATTAGAAGCTTCGGATTCTTCTATTTCTTTGTGATAAGACTCAACAAATTCCTCTATATTGAAATTAGCAAGCTCTCCAGCTGCCCACAGCTCGGTGAGGTGCTTTTTGAGTACGCTGCAATCTTTGGTAGAGTGCCCGTTTACTCTATGAATATCGCAATAGGCACTCTCATCTCTAACCCAAGTATTAGGAGGATTGTATCTTCCTCTTCTTGGGGAGGATTTCCCTACAGCATTAGTAGCAGGATTAACTCCGAACCTTTTTTATCTTTAGGTTCGAACTTTTTCGTCGGATTCGCAATGACTAATTTAGCTGGCCGATGCTTCTTAGCGAGACTAAGTTTTTCTTCCTCTGCCTCCATCCAATTGTTAGCTCGGAAGAGAGCATCATGGATGGTGCTTGGACGATTGACAATGAGTTCTTCCCGAAATCGGGATTTGTGCCAGAGTCCATTCCTTAAAGCGGATAGGGCAGCAGCATGCGATACCCCATGAATTTTGGCTATGACTTCTTTGAATTTAGCGATATATTTGCAAAATGGTTCATTCTGACATTGGGTTAGATTCCAAAGATCTGCATCAGAAGTTGCCTTTTCCATGAACATGGAATATTGTTTTAGGAATGCAGAGGACAATTCCTTAAAACTATCAATAGTTTCTGGTTCTAATTGGGTGAACCATAGCAGAGCCGGTCCGGATAGATTCTTGGAAAATAGTTTACAAAATCCGGCATCTTCTTCGCCTGGTTCTAGATCAATTCTGCCTACGGCGATCTGGAAAGCAGCGAGGTGATTTTTAGGATCTCCTTTACCATCATAAGTTGGTAACTTAACCTTTCAAGAATCTTTGACCCGAAGGTTAGAGATTCTCGAGGTAAAGGGTGTTCGACGAGTTTCTTCGATTACTCGATCGATCTCAGGCGCCGAACTGGTCGCCTGATGAAATTTCGACTTCATTTCATTAAGCTCTTGACGAACTTTGATGAAATCATCTGATAGGGTGACATCAGGATCTTCCATAAGGAATCCGTCGTCAATAGGAAGATTTCCCTGACCCTGGGAATTTCTTTCCCGGTTGGGTTAGTCCCATCCCCTGCGGCTGCCTGATTGCTAGTACTAGCTGGCTGGCCTATTGGAGGAGTTTGAGTAATCTCGTGCCTATTTTATGTGGGAGAGTCGCGAATAGCCGGCGCTGATGCGTTGTTGTTCGCGCTGAGGACAAATTATCTAAACGGCTTGAAGCAACCTTCTGCGCGTTTGACAAATTTGTCTGGGTGGTTTGAACACTCGTTAAGGTTTGCTCGATTGAGTTCAACCTTTCACTAAGAGTGGTCTTGGCACCAACAAGTGTACCCATCTGATTGGTCAGATCGGTGGTTGTCTGAGTAAGCAAGGCAATTGCATCGCTTAATGCTTGCTGATCTGCCATAGTTTCTTGGTTGGGAAAGAAAGATTAAAGATTTTTGTGGTAGGTCCTCACAGGCGGCGCCAAAATGTGGATGTAGGATTCACACTCGATTGCCTTTAAGTATTTCAGTGGAGAAAAACTCTTGTAAAATCAGAAAATGAATATGAGAATTCGAAAGGGAAATTAACCAAGAAAAGAAGTAAAGAAATTTGACAAGAACGAAGTACAAAATGCCTTGCAAAAGTAATAAAGAGAGAAAGTATATTGTATTGCTTAGAAGTAATCGGTAAAAAGATTCGTCCTCCCCCAAACACATGCGTTTGAGGTTGTTTTTATAGAGAAAACATGATCAATGCGGTCATTTACTGCTCATAATCGCATTGATCCGCATTAATCATGTAGGTTACAATTTGACCGAAATGGCTTGAATTTGAACTATCTTGGGCTTCGCGTGGATCTTCCGAACTCTTTCTCGCTGACTCCAAACTCCCGCTTTTTGACGCTACCGCGAGCCTCGAACAATATTCTCCTAGCTTTGGCCTTTCTCTATGCGAACTGTCTGTCGAATAAGAGCGAATTCCATACTGGCAAGGATCGAGCTCTTCTACTAGACTGAACCGAACTCCCGACTGGTTAAGCTCAACTCTTATAATAAAATATCTTTAATTCTAAGAGGATTATTATGTAATAATGACGTGGACAGATCCAAGTGGATCCTACTGAGAATGTGTGGGATCCGACCCCAACAGTATTTAACGTACCTTTATGTCATTTTCCAATCCACTCTGAATCATGACTTGTTTTTCTCGACCATTCTCTTCAGAACAGTTAGTTTCCGGATGAATTTCTCTTCTCAAGTCAATTCAGGAAGTTGGGATCGTTGGTACGGTGACAGCTTTTTTAGTTGCAATCAACATATCTCTCAAATGGCTCATTCTTTCAAGATTCAATCCTATATCATTTGATCAGACAGAATTGGAGAACGGATGTGGAGGTGCAATGTGATACGATCACAGGACGGTGCGGGTTGATCTGGACGGTGTGGGTCGGTGCACGGTACATTGCACGGATCGGATGGGGCGATGACAGGTGACACGGCGGTACGGTCGGTACGGTCGGGCTCAGCATCAAGGATGGCACCGGTCACAAGCGGACGTGACCGGTCTGTGGGCTTATAGTCACACCGGTCACAATGGGTCATGATGGGTCCGGCGTGTAGTGGTGGCACCGGTCACCGGGGTTAATGACCGGTCCGGTTGACGGACCTCCTTCTTTTTCTGGTTTTCTGATTTTCTTCTTTTCTATTTTGTTTTTATGGTTTTTATGAAAGACCTGAAATTGCAAATACGGAAAACACCAAAAGTAAAGTAAAGTAAAACTAAAATGAAATTTAAAAACTTACGAGTGGGTTGCCTCCCACTAAGCGCGTTTGTTTAACGTTGTTGGCTCGATGTTTGGGAAGCCTGTTTAGGCTTGGCGGTATGAAGCTTCGGGAATCGCCTTTCCTTTAGCATCCTCGATGTGTTGGTAGTCAGCTCTGGCTTCTATAAGAAGTTGTCCTTTAGCCAAAGTTTCAAAAACTTTAGCTTGGAGGAGAACTTCTTTAGTGTGCCGTATCATCTCTTGGATTTGATCTTTGCTCTCCTTGCTAAGCTCCGGAGGAACTTTTAGGCGGCTCGGGCGGGTTGGATTGCATCTTTGGAGTCTTATTACGAAATCCGCGGTTGCTTGTCTCCGCTTTATAGATATCGGGACCAATAGGATCATCAAGTAGAGGACTTACTTGAGTAGGGATCGTTTGATAAGAGATCTTCTTGTTGATTTTTGCAAAGATCGTCTTTTTGTGGTTGTGGTCAATCACGGCACCAACGGTTGCAAGGAACGGTCTCCCCAAAATAAGAGGTCTCTCGGTCTTCTTATCCATCTCCAAGATGTGGAAATCGGTAGGGACTATGCAATCTCCTACGACTAGTTGCAAATCGCGAACTAATCCATCGGGAGTCTTTTGGGATGAGTCTCCAAAGACTAAGCTAAGATTGGATGGAGATAAATCTCGCAATCCAGGCTTCGCGGCAACACATCTTGACATCACATTAACTTTAGCACCAGAATCACAAAAAGAGTTAGGGAATTTGATGCCTGTAATAGAGCAAGAGAAGACAAAACGTCCCGGATCTTTGACTTTGGTAAGTCGCCGTAACGGGTAGCGTTCGGGCTTGTCCTCGACAATGACTCGTGTCATACGAATCATGTCTTCATGAGAATCAAAGAGCGGCACCAACGGCTAGGCTTCACGGTTGTGAAGGGCTGGTACGGCTGAGATAGGATTGTAATTTCCCTTAGGATTTTCTTCCGCTCTTCTTGGAAGTATACCGGCTTGTCGCTTAATGGCTTCAGAGGTTTGAGCGACTTAAGTTTCAAGTTTCTTCACATGTGTGGAAAGACTTTCAAACTTTCCATTCAATTCACCATAAACGTTCTTAATCTTCACGTTGATTTCTCGGGAAGTCTTATGATGAGTTGCTAGAATTTCTTGCATCATCATCTCGAGCTTACTTCCTTGAGAAGGCGCGGGTTAGATCGGTCCGGCTTGGAAAGGCACCTTGTTGTTGTTGTTAAAAGGAGCTCTCGGCTAGAAGTTGTTACCACCGTAGTTAGCGTTTTGAAAGCGGTTTTGAAACGGCTTCGGTTGCGGATAGCTTTGATCCTGAGGATTCTCCACATTCGGGTTCCTGTAAGAAAGGTTAGAAGTATTCCGAAAGTTATTGTTGAAGTTGTTGTTGTACCCTCGGTTTTGGTAGAATCCTTGGGTACCAACATAGTTTACTTCCTCTTTTTGGTTGAATGTATCATCGAACTCTTGGAAAGCCTGGGCGTTTCCATTACCTATCGTCTCACATGCGTTGACGGCACGGTTTTGGTTCCTTAGAAGTTGATTCATCATTCTCTTCAGCTTGGAAATTTGCTTTGCGTCAGAGTCATTAGAATGGGTTGTTCTATCAAAATCGGTAGAAGCATTACTGTTGCTAGCGGCAAGATTCTCTATCAGATCACGTCCTTCTCGAACGGTTTTGGTAGTGAAATCTCCATTGCTCGCCGTATCTAGTGAAAGTTTAAACTTGGAATGTAACCTCTATAGAAAGTTGATATGTCTCTAATTTGCATGTTTTATACATCCATTTATCACCATTTTGAGTCTAGTTTCATTCATCTTTCATAAGCATTCATCATCATTTCGCATAATTTGCATGTTTAAGTGTGTCTAGCATTAGTCTTGCATGCATTTTGCATTCTGGAGTTGTTTCAAGTGCTTCGAAGCTATTGGTGTTCCGAAAGAGCAAAAACAGAGCTGAAAGTCACATTTGGACCATTCTACTCGATCACCAGTAGCAGAGAGGGAAGCAGTCAGCTCAGCAGTCCATCCAGACTGTTCTACTCGATCGCAGAGGAAGAGGAGCAGTCCATCCTGAAAATCTACCCACATACTCGATCGCAAGGTTGAAGAAGCAGTCCAGATCGTGCCATCAACCAACCTACTCGATCACAGGAGAGAAGAAGCAGTCGAGATCACGCCATCAACCATTCTACTCGATCACCACCTCGACCCTCTGATCAATCCGCACTCAACCAGACAACCTGAGCATAGGAAAGAGAAGAGGAGAGAAGGAACCACTTGATCGCGGCTTCGATTCAGGCTCGACCATGAAGCCCACTTTGAGCCCATATACTCGACCTCCACGTTCCATGGGCCTGTTAAGCGGACTCGAAGCCCACTTACTAATCTTTGTCGCTTTTACTATAAATAAGTCTCTAAGGGTTTCCCCTGAGACATTCACTTTTCATTCACGTTTTAGTCTCGAACTCTAGTATTGTTTTAGCAGCCGCTTTTGCTTCTGCAATTTTGTATCTTTCGTTTTTCTAAGTTATTGAGATTCTGCTTTCATTCTCTTGTTGATTTCTGTTTCATTTCCTTTAATCTTTGAAGCTATGCAATCATCAATCGTTTATGTGTCTTTGAGCATGTTGTCTGAGTAGTGACTAGGATTTCTGAGGATGGGATAGAGTAGATGTGAGACTCTTAGTCAATTCTGATGGTTATGTGTAGTTTTATTGAATCCCTTCTGGATTAGTTGTGTTTACTTGTTATTCCTTTCTGATCAACTGGAATTCGATCAAAAGCATTCCCGCACCCAGAAGGTGTTCGATGGAATGCTTGATCTACTAATTCTAGTAATAATCGTCTCTATCCCAAGGGATTGGCCGTTTAGAGCGGTTATTGACTTTAACAGTCGGTTCTTATTGCCTGTATAGTTAGATTCCGTTAATGGGAATTAGTCTGGGCTAGCTTTGCTTGAGGATTTGTTGCACAAGAGTGAATAAGTCTGTTGTTGAACCTGTTGTCTAGGGATAGCTTCATTGAGAATTTTTAACCATCTGAATTGATTATGGAGTCCACACTATTCGATTATCCCATCCTTAGGAGTTTCTTATCCAATTGATCTATCTGTCTACTTACTTGCTTCTGCTTGTTACCTGCTGTTTAAGTTTTTAACAATTTTACTCTGGACCACTGGTTTACTCGATCACAGCCTCCCTTCTGGCAGTGAGCCTTGTGATCGAGTATAGCAGTCCATTTCTGCAAATTTGCTGTTTTCTGCATCAATCACTAGAACTGTTAGAAAAACAACCAATTCATGCTTGGCTTGACTTAGTGCTTTCTGATCATATCTCATTTGTTTGCATCACACCTGATTGGATTGACACCTTAAATACTACAACGACATGATAGTGTTTTAGGATTAATTGACGTAAAAAACATATTATCAAAAGTACTTAAGAGGTTACCTTCCGGGAAGCCATGGTGAGGACAATCGCGTTCGTAGTCCTTGAATCGTTCCCATGCTTCGTAGAATGATTCAACATGTCCTTGTTGGAATCCTTGCAGTTTGTTTCTTAGAGAATTGGACCGTGACTTCTTATAGAAGTGATTGAGAAAGGTTGACTTGCATCCTTCCAAATTGTTAATCGATCCAGGAGGTAAAGACTTTAACCATCTATGAGCCTTGTCAGCTAATGAGAAAGGAAAAAGCTTACACTTCAAATAATCTTCGGGTACTCCACGGGATTCTGTTGTACTACAAATTTCTTCAAAAAGATCTATGTGATCCATCGGGTGCTCCCTGTTTAAACCATGGAATTGGTTTTGCTTCACAAGACCAATGATTTAAGGTTTGATCTCATAGTCACGTCTCGGAGGATTAGGTACTTGTATGGCAGCTCGATTTTGCGGGTATTGATTTGGTGCATCATAATTAGCTATCGTGCGGTGTGGAGCGGCTTGTCTCAAAGGAGGAACATAAGCGGCATGTCTTGCGGCAACATTAAGAGGATGTTGGGCATTGATGACATTAGCGGGCTGCGGAAGATTAACATTGAGGTTGTCTCCCACGCCTTGAGGAGTAGCTTCTGGAGGAGCTTGTTGATCACGATCTCGGCCATCTTGCGGGTCGAGTCTTTCTTCGGGCTGTTCGTAGATGGGGTTGCCATCTTCATCGTGTAAGGGCTGTCCGGATTTCATCGGGTCGAGTTCTCTCGCGGGTTTCGTTGGTCGACCATCAGTTGTTGTCTTTGAAGTCTCCGGATTTCACGTTCTAGTCTTCCTATATCTTGGTATGGCGGCACACCTGAGTTTTGACTCCTTGCCATGCACTGCAGATACCAAAAACATAAACTAAAAGGAAAAAGAAGTTATCGAAGAAAAGTAAAAGTGAGAATTTAAACGTTAAACTCAAAGTATCTTAGAGGAAATCTCTTATCGAATTCAATGGTAGCTTGAATCACTCCCCGACAACGGCGCCAAAAAGCTTGAAAGAAAGAGTAGAAGAGAAAACAATGAAGAACAAAGGAGAGAGCTTCAAAGGACGACTTCTTCGATGGCAAGAGCTTCGACGAGGTGGAGCTAGGAGAGCTGAGAGTCTCGTCGATGGAGGCTGCGAGATCTAGGGTTAGGAGGCGGTGAGGAAGCTGTGTGAAGAGGCTATGGGGTTTCTTCAACTTGTCTCGGTATTTATAGGCTTCGATTAAGTCAAGGGGCAAAACCATCATTTCCCACGAATTAAGTTAAGTGCGGCTCGATCTTCTGGACAGGGCACGACTAGGTACGACTGGGGTGAGTTGTGAAGAGAATCCCGGGCACGGGCTCTTTGGCGGGGGCGTCAGAAGGCTCCGGATGGCTTGATGAAAAGCTTTGATTCCACTTCGAGACGAATCCTGACTCTTCTAGCTTTCCATATCCACCGAGATCTCTTGAGTTGGTAACCGGGAAGACCTCGAACGGACGCCATACTTCTGAGGTACAGAAACTGCCTTGAAACGGGATTTGATCGACTTTTACTCCTTTTTGTGTGAAAACATATTATTCATCCTTGAAGCATAAATACTTGGAAACATCCTTGAAATCTCCAATATCTCTTGTTTTTTCCATGAAAAAACTAAATAAAACATAGTAAAATACGATGTTATCAGTAACAGATATGAAGACCAAGGCTTGTGTTAAATGAGCACATAATATTATCTATTGCATGTTGATTTTATCGGGGCCCACGTCGAATGCTTTCCACGTCCACGTTGACATTATCTCTATATGCAGATAACGCTCGATGAACCAGCTACCTTGACAGTTTGGATGCAGTTTAAAACATCCATGACATCACCTGGCCCATGCTTCAAGTCTACAATGATTATGTCGTAACCTGCTAAGGCAGCTATCTCCGCTATTGTGTGAGATGCAAAGAAGATGAGCAGTTCATGGAGCTCTTTCCTTTGGCATAGGTGGGATTTAAGATATGGTGGGTTAAGGTCATTGCTAAAAATTTTGAAAACGCATGAGTTTGATTTGTGATACGTACAGAGAAAGTAAACACATATATATTTACGAATACATAATGGACAAGTCAATAATGATATATATAAAATATTTGTCATGCTTATAGAAAAACTATTTAAGATAATGTCATCTTTTTTCACATATGAAATAGAATTTATAATAAATTTAATGATTACTTAGACTACAACACTATGTATAAGTTATAACTATTATAAATTTTGAATATAAAAATTTGTGAAACTAGATTAATAATCAAAATAAAAATCACAATGATCAAAACATAAGCGTAATATAAGCAAAACTGATAAAACAATTATTAATATTTTGAAAGGGCTCAAAAAATAAAAGATCTAATGTTGAGAGAAAGTATCACAAAACATTTGACATTGCAAATAGAAACTGGTTCTTCACTACACTTTAGTTATCAACATTTATGGAGAAAATGTTTGAAATATGAAAAAATAAAAATAAACTTATTGATAGATATATTTACAAAGTTGTATATATAGTTTCATATTTTTAGTCTTAAATTAAGATTAAAACTTTGTATTTGACAGTTTTGTTAAGTTTGAAAGATGTGACGAATTATTGTCGATTTGACATTATTGGTAATTCTGTAAAAAATAGGTGATTATAACTATTGACTACCAATAATGTGACTAGTTGTTAACTCAAATTGTTTTATATATAACATGGAAGATCATTATAGACATATAAGTAAAACTAAACAATGGTTGTACATTTAGTGATTGTTCTATCTTTTTATTTGCCTTCAGTGCAATTGGCCGAATGATACATCAATGTGACATTCTATAATGTTTTACTTTGTTTTCCATTCTTTAACATTTTGATATTTTTAGTTTCTTAAATAGTTTTTTTTTCTGGAGGAAAATGAGAGAGACAAGGGAGTGTTTTCTACTTTGTTTATCTTTAATTTCTAGACGAGCTAATAACAAAGTAGACAAATTGGCACGGAATATTTGTGTACAACCGCAATATATCTCATATGTAAACAACGTTCCTCCGGCCTCGCTTACTTGAGCTAGTTAAGTAATATATTTGATGTTCAAAATGAAAAAAAAAAAAACTATAAGGAACCCCTTAATTATACCAATGTATTTTTTGTTTGTAAAAGGGTTTTACTTACGCTAGTTGACTAAAACACGATCTACGGTACACCAAAGGATTATAGTTTTTTTTTATTTTATATAATTTATAACTTAAAATATGAAATTTTGTTATTATTTTTATGTTGGATAATATATTAATTTTAATATTTGTGTAGTTTTATAAAATAATATAGACATATGTTGAATTCAGGAGTTAGTTTTGCTTGTGTTTTATGCCACAATCCACTCGAAATTCGTGACCACCAGTTTTTTTATGCACCTACTCGTCACATGTCTGGAAGATACCAACTCAATGGATATTTCAGCACCGTCGCACAACGGATTACACCATCATCCTCAGCGTTATCTCGGACGCATCATTCAAATACACACCTTGTTTCATCTTGCGCTATGTTTTCCAAGCTTCTATACATTCCATTTGGTGCAAAAGAAACCGAAGACGGCATGATGAACTTCCAACTTCACCGGAAAAGCTCATTCAAACTATTGATCACACTATATGTAATCGACTATCCACATTTAAGACTAATAGTTGATGACTTTTTTTTTAAGTAACATTAATAATTATGTGACATTTAAATTTTCTTTTACATTTTTAAACACCACTTTTGAGTTTTATAGTAACATTGTTTTTACCTCTTCTAGCTACTTCCACCATGGAATTTTTATTCTTGGATTTTGTTAGTTCTCTAACACCAAGAACATAACGAAAACATTTTGCAGTTCTCCATTGTTTATTTTGAATACAATTTAATTTATTTTTTTAGAGTCAATTAGCTTCATACCACTTTTTTTGAAAATAATTAAGAAACAGTAGAAACTTTTTTCAGAATTTACAGGTGAAGATAAAGAAATTAGTAAAACAATAAATTTTGGACAAAAATATCCTCTAAAATATAAACGGGAAAATTTCGTAGGAGACATATGCATCCGGGAATCTGCAGTGGGCCAACAATTATTAAATGCATGCATCGATAGTATCATCTATTACGCAATTAAGTATCGTGATATCTTATTTTTTATCAGATACATGAATATATACCTTACATCGTAAAATTTTATTAATGTTGTTTACATATCATATATCAATATATATCATGATATAACAATATATATCATGATATATCAATATATATCATAATATATATATCATGATATAACAATATATATCATGATATATTAATATAGGATATTGTGGTGGGTGTGGTGGATTGTATGTTAGTGAAGGAGGAGGTGATGGTGATGTGAATGGGGAATATGTTAGCGGTGGAGGAGGAGGTGGTGGTGGTGGTGATGGAGAATGAGAGTATGTTGGCAACAATATAAGTGGAAGACGGTAAGGACGAATGAATTGGGAGATAAAGATGTTTAACCATCACTGATTGACGATAACGTTCCCGGTTTGATGGTTTCCTAAAACATCTTTGACATGAACGATACTAAACCCGCGACGTCTCCATAGCAAAAAAATTATGAGGTTCAGTGAGTGCATTCTAATCAGAAAAATATGGCCATTTTAATAAAATCAAAATATCATAATTTAGGATGCACTTAGTTTAACAATTAAGATAAATCATTCTTTTGGGGTTTTTAATAAAGTTAAGAAAGAAAAAAAAATGATAGAGAAAAAAAAACGAAGAAGGACGGAAGGAGTATACGTGGTGTGAAAGGTATTTATGACTTTTTGCCATGTTTTTAGATGTTCTTTTATTTACAAGTTTGTTACTTCTCTTTTAATTTAATTAATTTATGGTTTTACGGTATGAGGCACAATTTTTTTTTTTAATACTCTTTAAAGTTTTAAATATTATAAAACGGTTAAAACCAACAAAAATAGAAATTTTTTTATATATCATATTTTGTGATGTATTTTTGTTAACTACAAAAATAAACAGCTCAAAATCACTTTGCTAATATTTCTTCTCCATCCAAAAAGGTATAAGATACGTAGATCTATGTCAACTATAATAATAAGTAACTAGGAATTATACTAAATGTAAAGGCACATAAAAATTCAAGAAAACAGTTTTACAATATTTCTTTTAACTATTTTAAAATATTTATTTGAATTATACTAAATATAAAGGCACATAACAATTCAAGAAAACTGTTTTATAGTATTTTCTTTCAGCTATTTTTAAAATATTTATTTCATATGTCAATATTGTAGTTAACTTTCTTAACACAAGTTTTCAGTAATTTAAGCAATTAGAATCAAGACATTTATATCAAACATGATATTTAGAAAAACGGATATAGAAGGACCGCAGCGTAGCGCGGATATACACCTAGTTCATATAATTTTTAAAGGACTATGGCATCAACAATAGAGTACTCCATGCACGTATATAAAGTCGCCTAATAAAATTATTTTTTTCTTGAAATTTTTTTTATTCCTATCATTATCAATTTCAGTTTCTTATATAAAAAAAAGGAACATAAAGAAAAAGCTTATAACCAAAACATATGGGATTACTAATAATAAGTAATGAGTACGAGTGTATCACATGACGATATGTCTCTTCTCTTTCCTTTATTCCATCTCATTCATCCATCCTACTATCTTCTTCTTATTCTTGTTTTTGCGTTTTTTCGCAAGTTATGAAGCATTCGACGGATAATATCATGTCTTTACCAAGAAAAACGAAATCGAAACCAACGGAGAATCCAAATCGGAACTTTCTTTTTCTTCTTTTTATCTTTATGATTCCATTTTCTCCAATTTTATTGCTTAGATCGTCGTCATGTGTCCGCAGTCGAATAATTGAAATGTCTTTGTAGTTTAGCTTAAACGGTGTAGTGTTGGTTAAGATTGTCAATGTCAAGGCCCTTAAGCTTCACTACCGACTCAACGTGGCCTTTAAGAGTGTGCACTTCTCTTAGCCTGCATGCACCATAACACGAGACAACTCACCAATCTTGTCAAAAAAAAAAAAATTTCTTTACGTTTGGATCTTTCGAGTGATCAATTTTACATACCTAGCAACTTCTGCACGTTTCTTGGCCTGTTCAGCGATTTCAGAGAGTTCGGTGTAGGTTGCCGTGTCTTCGAACATTGACTCCGGTGGTTTAAGTCCATGGAGCGTACGTTGAGCTAGAGCCCATTGGGCCTCTCTTTCTCCCCTTCCGTAGTCTTTCTTGGTTGTGAATGCAGTCTTAGATCACAAGAAAGGGAAAACATATAATGTCAATATATATTAATTATGTTGTTCAAGAATCAAGATTTAATTCACACATACCCTATTTTCAATCATGTTGTTCCAAGCTTTGCCACTAAGGGTATAGCGGGTGATAAACTTGAGGATATCAAGAGGAATGTATGTGACGATACTGTAAATCCAGATGACTCCACACCATCCCCATCCACAACCTTTGATTCTTGCGAATTCCCAGTGCGCATAAGTAGCTATTAAGGTTGCGATCTGTTATTTTGCATGAGAAGGAAAAAAAAGTTTAGTAGAGAGAGATATATCAGAAATGTGTATGTGTGGATACAAATGACGTACCAATTGGGCAACAAAGAAAGCAATAAGAAGAAGAAGTCCAGGGCGTTCGACAAAGGACCAGCTCCTTGATCGAGTGACAAAGATGAGAGCCTGACTAATTATACTGACTTGCAAATACAAAACTGCTATTAACTCCTCGTCTTTGCCTTGTAATGACCTTACTCCAAATTTATCCTACAAACACCAACACCAAGATGATATATAGATTATAATAATTAAGTAAATTCTTATGTATATATTGTATATATTACCGAAAAGAAGGTTGTGTCATGAGCTAGCCAGAAGAAGACAACAGTGACGAGAGCCATGTAGGTTCCAAGAACAACTCCAGTAGCAAAAATCTCTTTAAGCTTCCATGAATCAGGAATTGGAGAAGGCTTGACTCTGTCTTTGGAAATGGTCATGATGGTACCGTCGTTTAGGATTGCAATAATGAGGACCATGAAAGGAGAAAAGTCAAACTCCCAAATAAGAGCAACAAGCATGAAGCCTAGGACTATACGGATTGTGATGGAGACTGCATAGATTGTGTAGTTCTTCATTCGTTGAAAGATAGCTCTACTGGTAAGCACAGCGCTGACTATGACACTAAGACCTGGCTCTGTCAAGACTATATCTGAGGCGCTTCTTGCCGCATCAGTTGCATCATCCACTGCTATACCGATATCTGCCTTTTTCAGCGCTGGAGCATCGTTGACACCATCTCCGGTCATACCAACAATATGTTTCCTTTCTTGGAGTTTCCTTACAATCTCATACTTGTGTTCTACGCAAGGTCATAAAAAATTAGAATTCAATTAGTGAAAACGAAGGAAAAGTGAAATAGAGGATGATTACAATACCAGGAAAGACTCCAGCGAATCCATCAGCCTTCTCAATGAGCTCATCTACAGGAACTCCTCCGGTGGTGTCATCTTTGTTTTCTAGTAAAGAAGAGGAAGGATACATGTTTGTTCCCATTCCAAGCCTACGACCTGTCTCTTTACCAATGGCCAATTGGTCTCCAGTGATCATTTTAACATTCACACCGAGATCAAGAGCTCGTCTAATGGTCTCTGCACTGTCATGTCTTGGAGGGTCAAAGAGTGGCAAAAGACCAACAAACTCCCACGGCGTTCCCGCGCTTTCTTTGTCCTTCTCAGGAACCCTCTGGCGTGCAACACCTAGTGAACGAAGTCCACGCTCAGCAAACTTGTCAATGATCTCATGTGCTCGTCTCTTTGTCTCTCCTTTGAGATCACATAGTTCAATTATCTGCTCAGGAGCACCTTTGCTGCATCTATGCCACTCTCCATTGCTATCGATGTAAGTGATCGCAGTTCGCTTTTCTACTGGATTGAACGGCAAGAAATGCACTTCAGTTATTCCAGCTCTTGCCTCTTTTGGGTCACCCAACATGTTAACAATGGAAGTATCAATTGCATCTTGATTCTCTATTCTTGAAGCCCTAGCTGAAAGTAGTATCACAGTGTCCTTGTCTACGTCTTTGGGGAACACCTAAAGAACAGAAAGATTCACAAAATATTAACCTTCTGACATAACCAAAAAAAAAAAAAAGAATGACGATGAAGAGATTTGTCCCCAAACCTCAATCAAGTTCTTGTCAACTGTAAGTTTGTTGAGAGTTAGAGTTCCGGTTTTGTCGCTGCAAAGAACATCCATACCAGCCATTTCTTCGATGGCAGTCATTCTTTTTGTGATAGCACCTTGCTGAGATAACCTATGTGATCCAATAGCCATTGTCACGGACAACACAGTAGGCATCGCAATTGGGATTCCTCCAATGAGAAGGACAAGAAGATTATCGATTCCATCTCTATACTTCCGATGCTGGATCGGATACATTATAATGATCTCAATCAACATTCCTATTCCGATTGAACAAATACAGAAATTACCAATGGCGGTTAGGACCTGAAACATTTAGTGAGGCCATATTAGAATTAGTTCATATGATTTCTTGCACCGCAAGAAAATATAATTCAGATCATACCTTTTGGAAATGGCCAACATTGTTAGTACTGTCAACAAGGTGAGCCGCCTTGCCAAAGAAGGTATGCACTCCGGTGGCAATGACAACAGCCTCGATCTCACCTTGTTTACAAGTGGAGCCAGAGAAGACCTCGTCTCCCGGGTGTTTAGTAGCTGGGAGAGATTCACCAGTAAGAGCAGATTGGTCGATCTTAAGAGGATCACCTTCGAGGAGACGAGCATCCGCGGGAACAATGTCACCTAACTTGATGCTGATTAAGTCACCTGGTACCAAAATCGCGGCTTCTTGCTCTCCCCATCTCCCATCTCTCAATACCTTTGTTTTAGGTGCAAGATTGGCCATTAGAGCTGCAGCTGCATTACCAGCATTGTTCTCCTCGATGAAACTGATGGTCGAGTTAATGATGAGCAAACATGTGATACCAACAAAGTCTTGCCAATCCGGTGGCCTCCCACCACCGTTTGCCAACACAATTGCCATGATTGCGGCCGCTTCCATCACCCATGAAAGAGGGTTCCACATAAACCCTAAAAACTTTAGAAATTTGTTCTCTACCTTCTCTTCTAGTTTGTTTGCCCCAAATATTTGTAGTCTGTTTCTTCCTTCCTCTGAAGACAAACCTTCCCGGGAACATTTCAGCTGTTGGAACACTTCGTCCACCGGAATTTTCTCCTGTAATACATACAATTTAATATGTTTTAACAACAATTTATGTTTTAATGTTGAAACAATAATAAGGTAAAATGTGTATTTTACAAATAAGAAACACTAACAAGATCAACATTCTCCTTCTTTATTTCATCCCATGAGATATCAGCAGCCATGATGAATCACAATGATGAGAAACAATAATTTTCACGAAGCTCGACTTCTTTAGATAGAAAAATAAAACTCTCCTTATTCTCTTTTGAAGTGTCTTAAAGAACAAGAAGAGTAAAAGCTAAAAATAACTGAGAATTTTTTCTTTAGTTTTGTGATGTGGTGTGAAGACAAAGAAGTGGTATATATACACGTACACAAGTGGCTTGCATGCGGTTTTATAGTTTGTGGCAGACCTTAAACTGAGGTGTTTTGACAATGCATATGTGTGTGTTTTGAACTGTTTTTATGCCTTTTCTTTTGGTTTCCATAATTTGTTTTGTTTTTGTTTTTTTTTTTCTTATTTTAAAAGAGGAGAAAATAGACTTACTAGTATTTCTACAAATAGAAAAGTAGCATTCAAGAAAAAAGAAACCAACATTCAGTGTGATGCAACAAGAAGTATATATTTAAATTTACTTATTTAAGTCTTTTGATAATAATATCAAATGATCGTTGACAAAAAAAAAAAAAAAGAAGAAAAAAAATTCAAATGATCTGAATTTACGAAATTAAAAAATTTACAAACTTTTTTCTCATCTATAAATAGTTAAAATATTTATGATGCAACAAGAAGTATGTATTTAAAATTTAATAAATTTTAGTACATAAAAATAACATACTTGTTGATATGATCCTGGAAAGCACAAAAATTTTAAAACATGGAAATGAGCTTTCCATTCACGGACCAACATGAAGCAAATGAGAAGCTTGAAACAGAGAAGCAACATAAACATGAGAATGAGCTTGTAGCTGAAGACGTTCTAGTGAAGAAGCTAATCAAACAACCTTAATTTTGATTCAAGCTAAATGATTTCTGGGAAAAATGTCTCAGTTGTACTTTTTTTCCCTAATCAAGTTTTGTCCAGTGGTTTTTCATGACAAGGTTTTTAATGAGGTAACTGTTTCACTTCACCACAGTCATTTGTTGAATCAAAAATCCAAAGATACATTTACAACAACAACCCATATCCAAGAGAAGGAGAAGAGTTATTTTATCTTTTTAATTCAAATTCTGTCTTTATTTCTTTTCATGTTCGAGACAATCTTGTGAACATGTTCCAAGGTTTGTTCAATTCTTTATAAAACTTTGTAATCTCTTATGAAAACACATCCATCTTTTTATTCTAAAACCCTTGATGGTATGTAATATCCACAAGAAACCTTGTTCTAGCTTTGATGCGTCATATCCAAAAGTAGCATTAGCTGGAATATCAGAAACTTTTTCGCATCCTCTATGTGACATATCAACCACATCCTTTGATGCTTGAATCCTCCTGGTTTTCTGGTTGCAGTGACTATCTCTAACATTATTCATAGTGCCGATCTTAGGAGGAGTACATCAAATATTATGATTTTAAGTTGGAAGTTATATAGAATCTAAAGTAATAATTATTTGCTTAGCGTAATAAGTATTTATATTTCTTTAGCTTACACTAACCTTTTGTATTCAAAATACTACAGAAAATATGTAAAAAATGAGCAATCAATAAAGTCATAAGTTATATAATTAAGGAAAATTATTAAAAATACTCCTTTTGGTGTGCCCCTTTTCAAAAATGCCCTTTTTAGATGTCAATTTTCAAAAATGCCCCTTTTTAAATCTGAAATTTTTATAAAGTTTTATTAGGTTTATAAGGTACTTACGGATTGTAACTACTACTTGAAGACTTGATCCAAGTATTTATAAGGTTTTATAAGGTGTTTTAAAAGGTTTTACAAGTTATTTTAAAGGATTTTTAAGGTTTTTCAAAGGTTTTACAAGATATTTTAAAGGTTTTTAAAGGTATTTAAAATGCATTTATAAGGTATTTATAAAGTATTTATAAGATTTTAGATACATAGAAATGTAGTTTGTGTATGTTTTAATAATATTACATACATATTTGGGTAAGTCTTATATTTTTAAGAGCATTTTTTATAAGGTTTTTAAAAAGGGGTATTTTTGAAAAGTGGCATTGAAAAAGTGGCATTTTTGCAAAAGCCCCATTAATTAAATAGTTTATATTTTTTTGTCTCATTTTATAAGAGGTTTTCAAGAACTTTAATTTTAATTTTATTTTATTAACTGTTTTGTAAAATGTAAATGTATTTAATATTTATTTTCTATAACTGATTGAATTGTTTAAATCAAAATAAATGACAATTTAGTAAAAAAAAAAGTTCTTATATTAGTGGTTTTAACCAAAAAATTCTTATAAAATACGATAGAGAAAGTATATCTTATCTTGTTGTTTCACTTTCAAACGACTCTATCAAACAAATCATTCCCAAATAGTTTAAACGTAAATTTTATTAACCACACTCGGTAAAAGGGTCACAATAAAATAGTTTCCTTTTATAAAAATTAAACATTAAATTGAAATATTTTATGGTTGTATACAATAGTTATGTTTAATGAAATTATTAAACATTAACATCAAATGCCATTAAAATTAACTCTTAATTTTTTATATGAATCACAAGCTTTTTTCTTTACCAAATTCCATTATTCTCTCTTATGTATGTTTAATACAATGATTTAATATTTAAAATATAAAATATAATATTTATAATAGATATATTAAACTAATCTTGATGATTTATTATTTAATTGACATTTACATAAACTTATTTATTATTATTTTTTAATTCAAATGTTAATCTCCTAGTTTTTTTTTCAAATTTCGTAATTCAACCAGATTCAACTGTTAAATAAATGGGCAATTTACTCAAATGGCACCAAAAAAGTTTTTTTATTCCAAAAATAGCCTCATATTTCATAATTTCCAGAAATAGCACCCAATACTTTTTAATTAACCATTAATTGAAAAATAAAAATTACAGAAAACCTAATTCTCATCTCTTTCACCCGACGATTCTCGTTTGCCTCCGATTCTCCATAGCTGCCTCCGATAGTCGGAAAATTCGATCTCCTCCGGTATCTCGAACCACTGCCTCCACGATTCCTCTACTCAACCCAGTCGACCTAATCTCATCGACTCAACCCAATCACGTTTACCCTTCCTCAACCCTCACTCAGCTATTCTCGATTAGTCTCCTTTCTCTCTCAGTACTTGCCTCAAGCATTTTCTCCAAATTCAACGCCTTCTGTTTCCAATATGCAACCGTGTCAAACTCCTCATAGATCTCAATCTTCTTGCTATCGAACAACGCATCTCGTTTCTTCTGCCTAAACCTGCGGAACAAATCACTAGTCTCATCCAAAACCGGAACACTGTGATGCATATTGCAAATCACTAGTCTCATTCAATTGGGTTTTTGAAAGTTGTTAGCTTTTAAAGATGAATCCCTTTCATGTTCTTAAAGTGGCTAGCTTTGTATATCATTTGATTTGCTTAACGAAATTGTTTAGGCTGCAAGTTTGTGATATGAAGATATGAATAAACATTTTTTACTTGTTTCTGTGTTGTCATTTTCTGTTCTCTTTGCTTGATAGAGTTGTTTTAGTTTGCATTCTAGAATGGAGATATACGTCTTTGTTGATTTATTTTTAGTTTTGTGGTTTTGACTTTGGTGTTGTGTATTGATTTGTTTCATTGATTCTCACAATGTGATTCTGGTTTCATTGCTCACTAAGGATTTATAGTAATTTGGGAAAGTCTTCCTGATTCGGGAAGGACTTATAGTAATTCGGGAAGGTCTTCCTAAATATGATGTTGGTGATATAACTATTGAAAATTCATGAAGACTTCCCTAAAAACTTATTTAGACTAATTCGGGAAGGAATTATAGTAATTCATGATGGTCTTCCTGAATAAACGCTTATCAAAGATAGAGAAAAAAATATAAACGCTTATCAAATACTTTCTCTAGATATTTAGGAAGGATTTCTCGAATTTCAGGAAGGCCTTCATCAGAAAAAGTATACACACACCCTAACATGGAATTGAACCCAAGACATTGGGTTTTGTATTGGAGCAGGTAACCGATAAGCCAAGCTATTCATTCGAAGATAGCATAGAAATAAATGTATATGAACATGAAATAATTTAGGAAGAACTCTTTGAGATTTCGGTAGGCCTTCCTAAACTTGGGACATTGATGAGTTTGTGATACATTACCCATCACTAATGGAGTAGTATGTGATACATTTTGACAAAACATAAATAAAGAGTTCAAAAACACATTTTTAATAATTTAGGAAGGATTTCATAATGTTTAGGAAGCCGTCATTAAAGTTTATGAAGGTCTACCTAAATTTCTGAAAACAACCTCTATGTGGCCAACTTCGGATTTGTAATTTGTATGTACATTACCCCTCACTGATGGAGTAATCTTTGATACATTACAACACATAAATAAAGAGACTCAACAACACATTTTAAAAAATTTAGGAAAGATTTCATAATGTTTAGGAAGACGTTCTTGAAGTTTAGGAAGGTCTACCTAAATTTCTGAAATCAGCATCTATGTAGCCAACTTTGGATTTGTAAGTTGCATGACGATGGGAAATTGTAGCAAACTTTTGACAAAGCATTAGCTACAGATTCTACCTGTAGAAAACCTGCAAACTACAAGCCGAAGAAACCGACGATTGAAATCTATGACAAAGACGAACTTCTCTTACTCTTAACAAATATCTTCTCAACAATCTCTTTGATCTCACAACTATTTCCACATAGCTTCAGCTTCCACAAAGCGATAATGGTTTGGATTTGATATTTATCAGAGCAGGAACAACTCTCATCATGTATACTCAACATTTTCACAACTTTAAGAGCAGTTCCACGCATTTCACACAATCCAAGAGCTAATCTTTATGCATATTCTTTAGACAAGAAAGATGATAATGCATGTTGATTGTCTTGTGTCATTGGTGTCTCATTTACCATCCTATAGGTAGATTTTTAACAGCTCTCCAAGCAAGAGCAGCTCCTAAAATTGAAAAACCTTCACACTTCACAAAATTAAACTTGTTAAAATTGCTTCAACAAAAGAATCTATCTAACCCAATTAAGCAACATATCATTTCTTCATAGATTCTATCTAACCTAATAAGTAACGAGTGATTGTTTTACCCATAAGCTCTTGCCGTAGGTGTTGATGGAACCATCCATTCTCTAGGTCTCCGTCTCTTCACCGGACCTCAAACTGCAATATTCTCGTCGGCTACATCACGTGAAAGCTTAATCTCTTCTTCTTTAATTGAAATCTTAGAGAAGCTAATCAAATCGAGGACCAAACTATATCCACACCAACAAAATCGAGAGCTACACTCACGAATCTAGAGCTACACTCACAAACCACATAGTCCATAACGATTCCTAGAGGTACACTCAGATTCCAAATTCAACACAATTTGTGAAGAAGAAGAAGAAATTAGAGAAATGATAATCGATTTAGGACATGATTAAAGCTATGAGATCGGAAGCTTCATTGGGATTGAATATCGGAGATGATCATAATCTTCACCGGAATTGAAAATCCGAGATCGGAAGCTTCACCAGAAATCACAATTGTAAACTCTCCGTCGGTGTGTTTAATTTCAGTGCTATTTTCTGTTTCTTATCTTAATTAATTTAATTAATTCTTAAAAATCAAAAATAAGTTTACAAAGTGCTATTTTTGTCAAATAAACTTGGGGATGCTATTTTTGTCACAAAAACTTCATTTAGGGCTATATGAGACCATTTCTCTAAATGAATTTGGTTTTGTCATTTCTAATATTAATTATTAAATAACATGAGTTTAGTTTCATGTTATGCTAATTAATTTTGTTTGTTTTTTATGAACGAAGACCGATGCAAATATAAACCGAACAAACTAATTTTTGTTTGAATTTCTAAATTTTAGTGAAACCAAATTAATCAAACTGAACGAAACTATAAAGGAAAAATCATTGCTAGCTACACGAACTATACGCCAACACATCACCACACATGCAGACTATTTTAATGTCTCGCTAACTACACGAACTATTGGTATTACATACAGACATCCCCGAACTATCATCGGTTATGTGTGCAACACCATAACCATCATTTTCAGATAATATAAATGTCTTGTTAACTACACGAAATATTTCTTTTTTTTGTCAACTACACGAAGTATTTTCCATCAATTTTTTTTAAAAAAGTAATTAAAAAATAAAAAAATAACTAAAAAGTAAATATTACGCTATTATAAATTATATATATATATTATAACATTATATTTTTAAGTTAAATTAATTTAAGTAATTTAATATTTATTATATTAAATTGTTAAAAATTTAAAATAGTCACTTAGTTAAATTATACATCACTATAAGTTAAATAAAACTAAATAATATATCAATGTAAATTATATACCATAACCATCATTTCCAGATAATATAAATGTATTGTTAACTACACGAAATATTTCCATCATTTTTTAAAAACTAAATTACAAAATGAAAAAATAACTAAAAGTAAATAATACACTATTGTTAATTATATATATGCATTATAACTTTTAAAGTTTAAATTCTACATATTGTGGATGTAGGATTCACACTAGATTATCTTTAAGTATTTTTGTGGAGAAAAAACTCTTGTAAAATCAGGAAATGAATATGAAAATTTGAAAAGGAAATCAACCAAGAAAAGAAATGAGGAAAAATTGATAAAGACGAAGTACAAAATGCCTTGCGAAAGATAGTAAAGAGAGAAAAATATATTGTATTGCTCAGAAGTAATGAATAGTCGCCTCTCCCCTCAAACACATGCGTTTGAGGTTGTTTTTATAGAGAAAACATGATCAATGCGGTCATTTACTGCTCATAATCGCATTGATCCGCATTAATCATATAAGTTACATTTTGACCGAAACGGCTTGAATTTGAACTATCTTGGGCTTCGCGGGTATCTTCCGAACTCTTTCTTGTTGACTCCGGATCTTTCTGTTTGTGAAGCCTGTCAGTTGGACAACTCCCGCGTCTTGACGCTGCCGCGAACCTCGAACAATATTCTCCTCGCTTCGGTCTTTCTCTATGCGAACTGTATGTTGAATAAGAGCGAACTCCGTACTGGTAAAGATCGAACTCTTTTAGTAAACCGAATCGAACTCCCGACTGGTCAAGCTTAATTCTCATAATAAAATATTTTTAACTCCAAGAGGATTATTATGTAATAATGACGTGGACAAATCCAAGTGGATCCTACCAAAAATGTGTGGGATCCGACCCCAACACATATGCAGTATCCCTTATAATTTTAAGTTAAATTAATTAACTATTTTTTAATGCACACATATATTTTATATGAAATTAATTTAACTAAATTTTTAAAAGTGTCACTTAATTAAATTATAATTTACATTGATATATGTGTGCATTATAATTTAAATTGATATATTATATAGTTTTATTAAAATTATTAGTTTTTAAAAAAAATTGACGAAAATATTTCGTGTAGTTGACAAAAAAAGGAAATACTTCGTGTAGTTAACAAGACATTTATATTATTTGGAAATGATGGTTATGGTGTTGTACACATAACCGATGATAGTTCAGGGATGTCCGTATGTAATACCAATAGTTCGTGTAGTTAGCGAAACATTAAAATAGTCTGCATGTGTAGTGATGTGTTGGCGTATAGTTCGTGTAGCTGACAATGATTTTTCCAACTATAAACGAAAAAGAGAGAAATAAAGCAAAATACACATCACGAACAAGTGTGAAAGTGGGTAGACAACACTTGGTGGGAAACCCAAGAGATGAGTGGCATCCACGTCATCATATAAAAGTGATCCATCCCATTCCCACGCACGCATGTATAAACTGATCTCAGCTAAAGTGATTATTTTTATCTTTGGACCATTTCCCACTTAACTTTAGCTTTTAACTTTTAATGGTCACTACTAAACTACTGAATAATGATGGCAGCTTTGTGGACTCACACCACTTATTAATGTACATAGAAATATATTCAAAATTAAAAGAAGTCCTGCTTTGATTATCAAAAAATCTAAACTAAAACACTCCTCTGCAAATATTAAATAGAAAAACAAAGAATTTGTTAAATTCATCGGAAGGCTTTGGGACCCTAGGGAATCCATTCCATGGCTATTACTCTTGCTAATTCCACTGTAAGTAGAGTTTTTGTTTACTACTATTACCTTCTTCTCTATGGGTTGTTGATGATGACAAAATTTTCAATCTTTGTCTCAGCTTCTCTATATGGACGCAAACCTGGAACGTCTGGGCGACTTATATCCTTCTTCAGCTTCTTGGGTTTATAGGAATTTGTGTATGTATATAGAGACATGAATGCTCTAGAGTTTCAAATTTCTTAATTTTGGATTGTGGTTCCTTAAAAATGATTACAGTTTTAGGGTTTGGAGCAAATGTAGTTACTCTTCTTCTGATTCTGATTCTCACAATAATGAGAAGAAATGATAGGTGTAACAGACGGGTAAGAGTAAGCCTAATTTTCTGCTTTTGTTTTGGTAAATAAAGAACTGATTCATTCTCTTCTGATATTCTTTATTAGAAAAGCTACATTGAGAAGTGTGTGTTGTATGTAATATCTGCACTTGGAGCATGTTTGTCATGTGTGGACTTGGTGTTGTTTGTGAGAACAAACCGTAGGAGAGAAGTCATGTTTCTTCCGTTGTCTCGTTTCGCAATGTGGGTAAGCGTCTTGTTATCAAACAAGAATACCCTTCTATCTCATCCTCTTTTGTTTCTGTCCTGAAGGTTGTTTTACTCTGCAGATTTCCATCATGCTCTCATCGAAGTTTGCTTGTGCGTGCTGCGTTTTCGCTAGCCGGATTTTATGTTTCTGGTGGATCTTTAGATTCCTAACAGACGCCCTTCATCTTAACATGATTTTCACTTTACAGGTAATTCAGTTGTATCTATTATCTGGCCACATTAACTATCATTCGAGTCACAATTTCGAATATAAGTACTAGTTGGTGGACATAGGAATGGATGTGATAATTCATATACCCTTGTTGTTTAGCAGAGTTTGGAGTGTGTAAAAGAGATTTGCCTCATCATGTTGGACATTGCTTTTGCTATATCTATTAATGTCCTTAGGATAAAGCAGACACCTCTCAAAATCAGGTATTTGCTTTAATATGGTTCTCTTATTTAATTTCTTTCTCTTTTTTTTCTTCTCCCATTACTTATTCTCCATGTAGTTCTTTGGAAGATCCACTTATTGAGGAAGGTGATGATCAAAGGCGCATTGTACGACATCTTTTCCTTCTAACTAAGTAGTACTTGTTTAAAAAGTAGTTAAAAGACCAATAGATTTATTTCATTTTTGGAAGGAGAAAACTGGAAGCTGGTGGGATTTGTTCACTTTTGGATACATCGGTTCAATAATGAAACATGGCTCAGTGAAGCAGCTAGAATTTGAAAATCTACTTCCACTACCACCTGATATGGATCCTTTTACATGTTGTGAGAATTTACTGAGATGCTGGCAACTTCAAGAGTGCAATAATTACTCAACTCCATCACTAATTTGGTCAATATCTGGTGTATATGGATGGCCATATTTTCGTCTTGGACTGTTAAAGGTACGTTTGCCTATTTGATTTTCTTGTAATCTTTGTTAATATTGCTACTTAAAAACATAACTTTTGCAGGTGTTCAATGATTGCATTGGCTTTGCAGGCCCCTTATTTCTCAACAGACTTATCAAGTATCTTGAAAAAGGTCGAGATTCTTCGTAAAGATTTAGTATATATGATTACTAATGGAATCATTGACACTGTGTCTAACTGAATAGGTTCAGGAAGTTCTGTTGGCTATACCCTTGCTATCTCCTTGGGCCTCATTTCTATATTTAAGTAAATATAGTGTATACTCATAATTTTTCTACATTTTTGTCATCTCAAATGTGTTCAAAGTGTAACAGTAGTTAGTAGGCACTTCTGATATATGCTTTTTTGTCTTTTAGGTCTTTTCTTGATACACAATACACGTTTCGTCTGTCAAAGTTTAAATTAAAGCTCCGATCTAGTATAATGAGTGTCATCTACAGGAAGGTAAATCATGTGAAGAGTTAAAACTGATATTGTGAGTGGTAATTGGTTCCTTAAATCTCTTGAAAGTGACAAGTCTGTAGTGCACTAGTATCTTTTTTTAATATCTAAAGAGTTCCTAGTATCAACTAAAGAAATTTTTGTATAAAATGGTTTTGGAACTTCTATCTAAAATCTTCATGTTTTGTGTTTTTTTCTTCTAGTTACTTCAGTGAGTATCCGGTTCAGGATAAGGCGCGTGGTGTATTATACATTTTGGTTCTTTGGTAAAAGATTTTTTTCTTAAGGAATTATATTGTATGCAGTGTTTGTGGGTGAACACAGCAAACCGGTCAGGATTTTCTGAGGGCGAGATTCAAACATTTATGTCGGTAGATGCTGACCGCATTGTTAACTTGTGCAACAGTTTGCATGACATGTGGAGGTAAAAACAATGAATGTGTTTCCGATATTAAGTACAAATAAAATGGCCACTCTTTCAATTTCATTTAAGTATTTGTCTCAGCCTGCCTTTGCAAATTGGGATAGCTTTGTATCTTTTGTATACTCAAGTCAAGTTTGCTTTTCTGTCTGGACTTGCAATCACCATCTTGCTGATACCAGGTACAAGTTTACCTTACAATAACTAAAATATAGAATGCCCACTTTTTCTCATTTACGCATTTTTTTTTCAGTCAATAAATGGATATCTGTGCTTATTGCATCTGCAACAGAGAAAATGATGAAACTAAAAGATGAGAGGTATGAGAAATTATATTAAAAGCCAACAACGTTTAGTTCTGTTTCCGGTAAGTTACTTAAGTGTTGATCCTATGAGGGATTTGAGTTGTAAATTGTAAAAGGTTTTGTTATCTATCAGGATTAGAAAAACAGGAGAACTTTTAACAAACATACGCACACTCAAAATGTATGGGTGGGACAACTGGTTTGCTGATTGGTTGAAGGAAACAAGGGCCACCGAAGTGACTCACTTAGCGGTTTGGTTTTTGTATCCCTTCTTTTGGTGTTTAAACTGTCTTATCAGAAATTTTCTCTATCTCCAAGTGCTTTGTATTAACGGTTACGTCTTCGTTTGGCTTTTCTAGACTCGGAAGTATTTAGATGCTTGGTGTGTTTTCTTTTGGGCAACAACACCAACTCTTTTTTCTCTTTGCACTTTTGGTCTCTTTGCTCTGATGGGTCATCAACTTGATGCAGCAACGGTACTTTTTGATCTTTTCTATAACATTTTCTGATTCAATTATGTAAACTTTTCTTGACAATCATGACACTTGAATTTTTTTTTTTTTTTTCCAGGTGTTTACTTGTCTTGCTTTATTTAATAGCTTAATCTCTCCATTAAACTCGTTTCCATGGGTCATCAATGGTCTCATTGATGTAAGCTTATCTTTCAATCATGTTAAGTAGCATTTTTATCATCTATTTCAGTTATATATCATTTTTGTTACCTTGTTACAGGCCTTTATATCCACCAGGCGTGTGAGCAAGTTCTTGTGTTGTTTGGAGCATAGTAGAGATTTTTCTATAGATTCTGGTTTAACCTCTGAAGACTTAGCTGTGTTTGTGGAAGATGCATCTTCTACTTGGTCAAGTAACCTAGAAGAGGATTATAACTTGACAATAAAACATGTAAGCCTAAGAGTGCCAAAGGGATCCTTTGTTGCAGTTATCGGTGAGGTATAGATTTCGTCCCCACCTTTGGAGTATAGTTAGATTAAATTATGATTAGGTATTTCTTATAGATGTCTTTCCATTTCTTGAACTATTTTTGTTTCCTTTATGTTCAGGTTGGTTCAGGTAAAACATCTTTGTTGAATTCACTATTAGGCGAAATGCGGTGTGTTCATGGATCAATACTATTAAATGGGTCTGTGGCATATGTACCACAGGTTTGTAAACTGATCAAAAAATTTCTATGTTTCTTTTTCTTTTTGGTTTCAATTTTGAAAAGTCTTACGTTTACCTCACTCTTCTGCAAGGTCCCGTGGATTTTATCTGGAACTATACGCGAAAATATCTTATTCGGGAAGCCTTTTGACTCCAAAAGGTCTAGTAAATTTGCTTCATCAACACATTTCTGTTCTTAAACTCATAAAGTTATGTTCTACATTGATCGAATGTACTTATTGACAAAGCTAGTTGTAACTTTGTTAAACTAGCTATTTCGAGACATTGAGTGCTTGTGCACTAGATGTGGATATTTCACTTATGGCCGGAGGAGACATGGCGTGTATAGGCGATAAAGGAGTAAACTTATCCGGAGGACAAAGAGCTCGGCTTGCTTTGGCCAGGTTTGCTATCTCTCTTATGCTCTTTCACCTTCCACAGACTGAGTGATGTGTTTCTGATGATTTTGTGTGTTCTTTATCACTAGGGCTGTTTATCATGGTTCAGACATGTACCTTCTTGATGATGTACTGAGTGCAGTGGATTCACAAGTAGGCTGTTGGATATTGCAAAGAGCACTTCTGGGTCCTCTGTTGAACAAAAAGACTCGCGTTATGTGCACTCACAACATTCAGGTTTCAATTTACAATGAATATTTATCAAGATCCACTTATTTTGATGGCACCTATCTCAATTTTTTTTCTCATGCCGTCATGCCGTTGCCACTATGACAGGCGATATCTTGTGCAGATATGATTGTTGTGATGGACAAAGGAAAAGTGAAATGGTCAGGAACTGTTACTGATATGCCTAAATCCATTTCCCCAACATTTTCTTTATCCAATGACTTTGATATGCCATCACCAAATCACTTGACCAAAAGAAAAGAACCTCTATCTATCAAGAAAGACGATTTAGATGAAATTAGTGAAGCTGCGGATATCGTCAAATTGGAGGAACGAAAAGAGGGCCGAGTTGAAGTAACGGTTTATAGGTAAAAAAATTTGCTTAACCCTTTTTTTTTTCTTTCTTATGTATAAGTAAGTGACTGTTATCCGTTTTTGCAGGAACTATGCTGCATTTTCTGGTTGGTTCATTGCTATTGTAATATTGGTTTCAGCGGTTTTAATGCAAGCTTCCCGTAATGGAAATGATTTGTGGCTATCATATTGGGTTGACAAGACAGGAAGAGGAGTATCACATTACTCAACCTCGTTTTATTTGGTATTAAACTCGCGCCGAAAACCATGAAATGTAACTCTTATTTCTCTGTGTTCTCGACTTTGATAAAACTACTAATCTTGCAGATGGTTCTGTGTATCTTTTGCATCATTAACTCAATTCTAACCTTGGTGAGGGCATTCTCGTTTGCATTTGGAGGATTAAAAGCAGCAGTGCATGTTCATAGTGCATTGATCAGTAAGCTTATAAATGCACCTACACAGTTCTTTGATCAGACACCAAGTGGAAGAATACTTAACAGGTTAGAGACAAGAAAACTCTTTAAATCATGTGTCTTGTTCTTTATCTTAACTTCGTTTTTGGTTTTCCTCTGTTCAGGTTTTCCTCTGATCTATATACCATCGATGACTCTCTCCCGTTTATTCTCAACATTCTTCTAGCAAATTTTGTTGGCTTGTTAGGGATTATTGCAGTATTGTCTTATGTTCAGGTTTGTCTCAAACTCTTCTCTCTTGTTTTTAAGTATTATTCTTCTGCTTTGTTGGAGGAGTTACATTAATGTATAATATGTATACAGGTTCTATTCCTGCTTCTGCTTCTGCCATTTTGGTACATATACAGCAAGCTTCAGGTACTTTTTACCTCTTGTAAATATTACAAATAGCTACTTTGATTTCATATTTGATGTTCCCTTAGAGAAGAATAGGAGTTCAAAGTTTATACTAACTGAAAATTGTTTCAGTTCTTCTACAGGTCAACGTCAAGGGAACTACGAAGGTTGGACAGTGTTTCAAGATCACCGATCTATGCATCGTTCACGGAGACACTTGATGGGTCATCAACTATCAGGGCTTTTAAGTCTGAGGTAGTTTGGTTCTGCTTCTAAATGAGTTGTTCTTATGATTGTGACATTTCTAGTGGTTTTGCTTCTCCACTAATGACAAACCTGTATGCTAATTCCGGTTTGATTCTGCATGACAGGAGCATTTCGTAGCTAGGTTTATTGAGCATTTGACGTTATACCAGCGGACTTCTTACTCAGAGATAATTGCAAGCTTGTGGCTCTCCTTGCGTCTTCAGGTACATTAACACAGCTTTCCTTTGTAGCTCAGGACCATTTTTATTCAGCTTTTGACGATTTGCAACAACATTTAGTTTTGTGTGTTCTGCAATAAATGAGTATGGAAGTTTCGAAAAGGCGCTGATCATTTGAGTAAACTGGTTCAGTTGTTAGGAGCAATGATTGTCTTATTTGTCGCGGTAATGGCTGTTCTCGGCTCCCGGGGGAACTTTCCAATCAGTTTTGGTACGCCTGGACTGGTAAGAAACTGCAGTTTTCATAAATTTAAAGGAAAGTGAAAGCATAAAATTTATAATTTGAATCACAGGTGGGATTAGCTCTCTCATATGCAGCTCCACTGGTTTCTCTGTTAGGAAGCTTCTTAACAAGTTTTACGGAAACAGAAAAGGAAATGGTTTCTATTGAAAGGGTTCTCCAGGTAATGATCTTGATTAATTAAGTAATTTTCATAAGTTAATGTCACTAATTACTCTCCTGTTTGAATAGTACATGGATGTGCCTCAAGAAGAAGTTTCTGGTCGTCAATCTCTCAGCGGTAAGTGGCCGGTTCAAGGATTAGTTGAGTTTCACAATGTGACAATGAGATACATCTCAACTCTGCCTCCGGCGCTCAACCACATTTCTTTTACAATCCAAGGAGGAATGCATGTACGTGTATAGCCGAGCACTCTATAACAGACTGAGTTTTCCTGTCTCATGAAAGAAATTTTTTGTTTTTTTTCGTTTATCAGGTAGGAGTAATTGGAAGAACTGGTGCCGGGAAATCTTCGATATTGAATGCCCTTTTCCGGCTTACTCCTGTTTGTAATGGAGAGATATTGGTGGATGGAATTAACATAAACCATCTTCCAATTAGAAAGCTTCGTTCTCACCTCGCTGTTGTTCCTCAGAGCCCTTTTCTGTTTCAAGGATCATTGAGGTAAGGACTTTACACAAATTGCATTTAGTAATCAGGGTCTTGATTGCAGTTTCCATGATAAAAGTTGTGGTTCTCATAGGGATAACCTTGATCCTCTTGGGTTAAGTGAGGATTGGAGAATCTGGGAGATCCTAGAGAAATGTAAAGTTAAGGCAGAGGTAGAAAGTGCAGGAGGGTTAGATTCAAATGTAAAGGAATCTGGATGTTCCTATTCTGTTGGGCAGAGACAGCTTCTGTGCCTTGCCCGTGCTTTGCTCAAGTCATCTAAAATCCTATGCCTTGATGAATGCACCGCCAACATCGATGTTCACACAGCTTCACTACTGCACAACACAATATCGACGGAATGCAAAGGCGTAACAGTCATTACCATTGCTCACCGCATTTCAACGGTTCTTGATTTGGACAGCATCCTTATTCTTGATCGCGGAATTCTTGTTGAACAAGGAAAACCACAACATCTTTTGCAAGATGACTCCTCAACTTTCTCAAGCTTTGTCAGAGCTTCAAAATGAAATGTTGTTAGAATCTGATTAGTTGTAACTTTTGATCTAACAACTAGTTTGAAAGAAAATTAAGCAGAACTAGTTTCAACTGTAGTAGCCTTGTTTGACTGTCATTTATATGCTCAGTCTTTCATAATAAATGACTCTTCCTGGACTTCTTTAATCCAAAACATGACACAAAAAGATTCTTCTTATACAAATTCATATTTGTAATTCAATGGTGACTGAGAAGTAAACAATAGTACTCTTATAGTCTGTTTTTCTTCCAAGAAGTTAGTTCAGAAGGAATTAATTCTTCCTTGCAACTTAAAACAGCTTTAGCCATGAGTTTCCCAAGCCAAGCATGATAGAGTAGTCCCCTTGATCCGAGCCCTGAAAATACCCATAATTTGCAAGACTCACCTGCTGCACCTATGAGCTGATTTACACATCCCAAGAGCGGCAGTGACCCAAGGCTTGTGACAGGTGGCATTGCTCTCAAACCTGCCCTTGCTCCCGCAAATTCCCACTTCTCTATGTCTGGATAAACTGCACTTGCTTTCGGAAGAAGCTCGTCGAGAGCTCTTAAAGCTTCCTCTGCTGGGACATCCGATGAATAATTTCTTGATTGCCATTCCCATGTGGATCCCATGTGTAGATTACGAGGTCCATGAACCGCAAGCCACGCATCTGACAAGATCGAAGGTCCATCGTCCGGGTAACTTCCTCTGCATTACAGAATTCAATAAAGAAAAGCTTTTGAACACGACAAAATACTTCACCAGTAAATAAACCACTAAGATAAAGTAGCTGAGCTCAACATAGTAATATGCGAGTATGCGACTACATCAACTCTACTAAATAAAAGCTTTGAGCTCTAGCAAATCTAACCAGCCAGAATTGTACAGTTGAATGAGGAGGTAAAGTTGACATCAGGGAGATATGATTCAGATTTGAAAGAAAATACTACGAATGGATAACTATAGGCGTAAGGTCTCGAAATACAAAGAAGAATTACCTGGCACTCTCGTGTAACTGCATATGAGTAATGACACCTCGGCATGTCCTTAAAGGGAGCTTTCCAGTAAGCCCTGGAAGAAAGTCTACCTTGGATCCAAGACATATTACTACTGCATCATATTCTCCTACATATAACAACACTAAAGCTGTTCATACTAAATTGCTGACCATGCGGATGAGAAAAAGCATGGATACTCTACTCTTCGATTGTTAACAGCTAACTAAAGTGTGCTCATGGACTCACATAATTCTTTCAGACCAAAATTATCTAGAAATAAGTTTATTACATCAGTTTACGGTCCAAGAAAATGATTTCATGCCTGTAAAACTTGATCGAAAAGGACTCCTTGTGTTTCAAGGATGTATCTATAAAGCTTATGCAAGTTCCAAGGTTAAACCAAAATACAAGAATATTGTTCAAAATAGTAAGAGCAAAGGAAGAGAAACCTGAGAAAAATCATTCACCTTCAAGTTCAAGCACATCACTTATAGATTTCTTCACCAAAGTTATGTTTTTCCTTCCAAGTGATGCTCTTGCGGAGTTCTGGCATGCTAGAAAGAGTGCCTACAGAAGGGAGAAAAACTCGGTAAAGAAAAACGCAAAAGCTTGGTGCTAACATATTTGTGTTGTCTTATGTCTCTTAACCTGGAGATATCGCTGTGGATTAACATTCATAGCGCCTGGAAAATAGAAGGCGCAGTTCAAAGGCAGGTATAGATTGGGGACAAGATTTCGTGCACCATCTTTGTCAATAGTCTCTACAACACAACTAGCAAGACAGTTTCGAGCATTCTAATCGCATAAGTAATAAACAGTAAAACTACGGGTTTAGGTAAATATATCTATGGTATCTAAGTCATATTCAAACTTACATCACTCATTAAATCTAAAGTCTTGGCATTTGTTGCTGGTCTCAAGATTCCCCTGAATCAAGAAGAACTTCGTCAAACTAGAGTTTTATTGAATGAATATTTCAACTTAGTGTTATTGAGAGTGTACCTTCTTCGAACCATAAAATTTCCGAAACTCTCGCTGGAGTTTCCATTCTCCGTAGCTGGGTAACTAGAAGAAGCAGCTGTTTCGGCCACATTTAAGAGCTCTAAACATTCTCTCCAACACTCAGCACCATGCCAAAGCAGCTTCCCTGCATAAAGTAAGAATCTTTATGAAACTAAACTTTAAAAAAAATACAATAAACTCTTCCAGCTTAATCACCAAAGGGGACAATTTCTTCTACCTTTAGGAGAATAAGGGTGGAGGAGTCCTCCAGAGACACCAGAAGCCCCACCTCCTATGCCAACTTCATCATATACGTCAACACTTAATCTCAGCTCTTTTGGACTGTCCTGCAAAAACAACACATATATTCTTAGTGATTCGCCAAAATGTTAAACCAAGAAGCAGATTTCTCTCAACACAAGAACAAAATGAAATTGAGAGATTCCGGGAGCTTCAGAGAGTAACCTTAAGCAGGTGCCAGGCAACAGAGATTCCAGCAAAACCCGCACCAAGGACGGCGTACCTAGAGGAACAAGAAGAAACCTTAAAAATGACAGTGAGAAAGATAGAGAGAAAAAAAGAAGAGAGCTAACCTAAGAGGAGGACGGTTGGGAAGAGAGAGAGATGCCGAAGAAGAAGAAGAAGAGGCGAAACAACGGGGAATCTCAGAGAAGCGAGGCAAGAGCGACAGAGACAAAGGCTGAAAAACAGCAGTGGTCATGTCTACACGACAATGCCTTTGGATTCCACAAATCCAATTAGGTGTTACTATTACTAATGGCCAATTTCAAACACTTGTTTCACCAATTAAACAAACCTTACTAATGCCTTTGCCTATGAGTGAGCAAAGGCCTGCGAGTTTGGTTCAAACACTTCGGTTCGGCGGATAGTCCGTTTTTCGGATAATTCAATTACCGAATACGAGTAAACAAAAATTCTGCTTGGACCGATTTGATTATCGGTTCATTTAATTCGGTTATGCCAAATATTCGTAAACTCGGTTCGATTCGGATAGCGCTTGCTAAGATATTTTGGTATAATTTTGTAAAATTCGGTATGTTGGTTAGAAAATTTGAAAAAGGTTAACCAATCCGTTCGATGAACCAAACACATTCTAAAAAAATTACCTATCGGTTCACTCCTGTTAACCAATTCTGAACTTAAACTCTCATATCTCAATTCGGTTCGACCGGTTTGGTTTTTATTTAAAGACCTACTTCTTTGAACCACCGACTCCATCGCATCGAAAATCTAACAATATTCTACTCAAAAGAACATTCTGAGCCAAGTTGAACTACATCCTAAGTCCAACAACAATTTTTTTTTTTTTTTGTTCAAAGTTCAACAACATTCTAAGTTCTAATAACAACAAAAATCTTTACTTAAGAAAATTTTGATTTTCATTTACGTTTTTTTTTTAATGTAATGTTAAATTAGATTCAAAAAAAAAAATGTTTTTACAACTAGTGCAATTTTTGTTGATTTATGCTAAAACATGAGATCTAACTAATAAACGATTACTTAACGCCTTGATTCAAACCACACTTGGAGACTCTTGTCGTATCTTGGATTACCATGTTATCGGATTTTTCGTTTACGTTCAGAATACATGAATAAAAAATTTCACATTTTTACTTTATCAACTATTCTATCTGCACTAGATTATACCATTCAGTAATCTTCTAACGCTTTCCTAACATTGGTGGACGTTTTAACAAAGGACAACAATGGTGGAGAATACATTAGTTTGAAGCAAGCATAAACGTATACCAAGAATCTTCATCAAAAATACACATGACATAAGCTTCTCTTCTTTTTTTTTTTGGTATTTTGCCTACAAATTAACTTAATAATACTAAATATTGTTTTGTTATCGTTGAAGTTGCTGAGACTAAAGAAGAGAGATTGCATGCCTAGACGATCAAGCTTTGCGGACAATAGAACGTCTCTCTCGCTGGTACTCAACTTCACCTCTCTGGTGCATTATCAACAAAGCCCTCCTCACCTGCCATTTTAACATTCACACAAACTCAAAAATCCCATTCACATTACTGAAAATTAAACAACAAAGATGTTAGCTTAGGTACCATTGAATCGTTCATTCCCATTCTAGCCAGATCCTCTATCAGTCTTCTCTCTGATAACCGAGCTCCGATCCCCATTCTTCTCTTTATCTGTGTTTCCGCTTGCTGTTTTTCACACCAATACAATTTAGTTATTACATCTCCAACCAAAATCTAGGAGATATGATGATTCTTTCTTCCCACAAGAACTAACCTTGATTTCATTGGCCATCTCGCCTGTTATGTTTATCTGTTGATTTATCCCTGATCTTGCTGCATCCATGGTTGAGGTATCAAAAAGTTTAAAAGCTTTGTCTACATCATCTGGCGTGGCCTCGTGTGACCTGACATATTTAACAATGTCAATGCACCGCACAGCCCATCAGGTTTCGGGAATCTCTATGTTAATTAGATTACTTACAGTCTCATTTTTGCAAGTGACTCACTCAGTCTGACAATAGCTTCCAGTTGTCTCACTGTGATAGGTATCGGAGCAGCCTCTCCTGTTTCATGTGCACGTCTCTTCATATCCTGTTTAACAAAATATTTATACTGAGACCAACTTTATCTTTTACCATTTTATTGTCAAATGTTCTAATGTACTGACAATTACCATTCTGATTGTGACATATTTTCGCTGCAGGTTCTCAGCAGCGTCTTTTGAGAGACGGGGATGACACCTTGCTCGACAGTATTGTATATACCTAATGTAAAAAGAGCATTATATCTTAGAGTCACGATTTTGTATTGAAAACTGAACACATTGTTTTCTTGAAGAATGAAATCACACCTTTTGAGCCAATTATCTTCTTTAGAATCTGTGTTTTCATCCGAAAATTTGTTCGCAGATGCATGAACCCTTATAATATGGCTGGCTATTTCCTATGAAACGATTATAAACATTAATCATGTCTACATAAGCATGCAAAGAAGCAAACTTTCCAATCACAGTGATCTCCTTCATTAATATCTATTTTCCATTTTTTACTTCATAAAATTTCTGAAAGAATTGTTTCTTTGCTTCCTTACCTTGTCTTGGGAATACTTCCTGATGTCCTTGACAATGAAGATAAGATCAAATCTAGAAAGAATTGTTGTCTGCAAATCAATATTGTCCTGTGCAGTCTGCAATTCCAAAAAAAAAAAACACACACCCCTTAAGAATATTGCAAACAAGAATCGGGAAAACAATGATATTGACAAAGGAGAGTACCAAATTTCAAACCTTAAGGTCATCATATCGACCTGATGGCGGGTTAGCAGCAGCAAGCACCGACGTTCTAGAATTAAGGACAGTTGTTATTCCAGCTTTTGCAATGGAGATTGTCTGCTGCTCCATTGCCTCATGAATAGCAACTCTAGGAAAAAAAACATTCCGTCAATTCTACTCATCAAGAAAAATTAGATTCGTCTACACTATGATTCAGATTTGAATTACCTATCTTCCGGTCTCATCTTGTCAAATTCATCAATACACACAACACCTCCATCAGCCAAAACCATAGCACCACCTTCAAGATAGAACTCTCGCTGCAATGAACATATTGTGTAAATAACTTAGAATCTGTCATAAACATATCATAGAAAAAACGCGTGAAGATAGGACATACAGTGCTGCTATCTCGAATCACCGAAGCCGTGAGCCCAGCAGCGGATGAACCCTTTCCAGATGTATAAACAGCAATTGGAGCCGTCTTCTCCACAAACTTAAGAAACTAGAGAGAAAAAAATGCTGTTTAGCTTTCAACATGGAAGCTACATAAGTTGTAAATAACACAGACTTTTTGTAAGGATTGTAATCTAACACTTGAACAGAAGGATGTAAGACGAATATCAAGCTAATAAGAGAGACATAAAAAATAAAATAAAAAGAATACCATACTTATTCTAAACCAATGATACTAAGACCACATTACAAACCTGTGATTTTGCAGTTGATGGGTCTCCCAGAAGCAAAACATTAATATCACCTCTTAGTTTCACTCCATCCGGCAGGCTCTGAATTGAATATAGAAATGTATATAAATCTCAAAAACTTATCCAAGTGCACAGAAAATGAAAACTGAAATCGCAGTTTCCTACCTTCCTGGATCCTCCAAAGAGAAGACACGCAGCTGCTCTCTTCACATCCTCATGGCCAAATATAGAAGGAGCGATCTTGGTGCAAATGTTCTTGTATACATCTTGACTATCAGCAAACTTTTTGAATTCTTCCTCCTAAAAGTAATATTAGGAAAGGCAAAACTGATAAATGGAATTGTACAACAAGGCTGTATAAAGTGATGTTCCAAGCAGGCCTAAATGGTTCATAGTAAACTAATAGCACAGAGTATGTTTCCTGAAAACACCATCACATCCATTTGGGAGTTACATAAAGAATCAAATTTCATAAAGCCAACAGCTACGTAAGGCATTTGGTTTCCAGTAACAGTAGTTCAGGCATGTTGACTTTAACAGTCCATTGTGAAACCATGGATGGCATAGGCTATCAAATGAAGAAAAAAATGATCCAAATGATGCGATACTAACTTCGTCAGGAGTGAAGTTGGCAGGGCCACGGGAACTGGCCTCATTTGTGTCTTCCAATCCAACAACTCGGATATAAGGCTGCCTAATTGCAACTGCTCCTTTATGCCTACATCAGAAAGTAGGGAAAGGTGTTCATCATTGTTGGTGTAACTTTACCAGAAAACAATCTACACTCTCATTTGACATAAAAGCTTACGAGTTAGATGATGATGAAGCTTGGAAAATGCTGTAGATACCCATTACTGTCAGTCTGGTTCCAGGTACAATTGTTTGTACAAGATGCCGATCAACTGAGAGAAGCATATTTCTTGGAAGCTCTCCAGTAGGAACATCCTTCAAAAGTCAGAAGCATTTCATATAGAACTGCCCAAACCGAAGATATTACCATGTAAATAAACAGATCTATACCTCCGGGTTCTCCTGTAGCTTTAACGTCTGTTGATCAACATACTGGCTCCTATCAGGAACCACCATCCATGGATCAAGAGGGCAAGGTTCCTCTCCAGGCTAAACAAATTCCAATTGGTCTAATCAAGACTCAGGATAACTACAAAGTTAAATCACAAACGAATAAAAGAAATCATGCAAGAACCTGTGGAATATTATCACATGATCGAGGAACAATTGCCCCACCAAGACCCGGACGACATGGAACTTCCCTTGTCTTTTTACAATTCTTACATACCAAAAACACATAAGTCGCCTTTGCTTTCACTCTGGAAGCTGCAATACTAATCCCAGAGATTTTCACCAACTTTGAGATGTACTGGGCCTGTCAAAAGTAAAGAGTAGATAAATCTCCAAGGCAGAGGTTATAATCAGATACTAAAAGAAAGACATACCCCAAGTAATCGCATAGATACTGGATCCTCTCTTGAAGTCAGCAAAATCTGAACATCTCTAGGCAGAGGTTCCTCCATTTCTCCTCCCTCATTAGCCTCCCTCATTTTCAATCCAGTCAACACTTCACCAGCTGCTTTCTCAAACTGCAATACAAAGATTGATTCATTCCAACTTTTCTCAACAATAAGACAAATAAACACTGCAATTTTCAGTAACGCTAAAACACATATACTTCCATCATATCTATCTATATGAACCCTAATTTCTTTTAATTGCAGTCGTACCACAGGGAGATAATCGGCAGGAGCAGATCGGATTAAAGAAGGGAGATCGGAATCAAAGGCGAGGAGATCTTCGAGGTGGACAAGAAGTCTCTTAGGGTTATCGAGGAGAGCTTCTCTGTAGGGGAAACAATTCTGCTCGATCTCGAAATTTCGAATGAATTCCTTAAATTTGGTTAAGACGGCATGGGGGCTGATAGTGGTGGCGTCTCCGGCCTCCGGGAACTGCGGCTGGTCGCTGTAGTAAACTGCTCCTTCGTCCCAACCTGACATCTTCGCTTCCTCTCCGTTACGAATCTCTCTCTCTCTCTCTCTCTCTCTCTCTGTATCAAAAGTTCTCAAGGCAAAGCGAGAGTGGGAAGAAGGGTTTTTAGTCGACGATGAGTTTTGGCGGGAAGAGTGTGGCGGGAAACGATGGGCCGGGCCCAAATCGCGTGACGTACGGACGGATTGTGTAAATGGATTTCGTTGGCTACTGGGTTTGCTTTTTTCGGCTAATGTTACCTTTTTATGCTTTCAAGTTTCAAAGATACCAAGGAAACAAAAGGGTACAAATACATTTATCATAAGGATGTTGCAATGGGTTAAGAAAATTCAGTCCAGTCCGAACTTAATATGAGCCTTTCAACAAAAAGCCCGATATGATACCGTTTAAGTTTTTTTTTTTTTTTTTTTTTAATTAATTAATTTTATTAAAAATTACATCCTAAAAGGAGATGGGCCAAGGCCTTACAACGAAAATAGAAGCCCAGTTACAAAAACCAACAATAACCGTTTAAGTTATTGTTGGTTTTCGCAGGTAAGGTAACTAGATATGGATCCGTGGGCACTGATTACCGGTCGAAATTATCATTCTTAACTTTAAATTTTATTTTTGTAAGCATAACTAAAATTATATAAACATATTTCTTTTAGATAATGCTGCATTTTAATTATTTTTTAAATATAGATTTATATTGCACACTATAAAACATTATTTGTAGTTATGTTATATTAATTATTAAATCAACTAATATAAATATTAGCGTATTTATAAAATTATATAATTTTTTACTTATTATATGTTGTGAAGTCATAAATATTCATAAATTGTATTATTGAATTTTAATAACTTATCTATTTCCATCGAAAAGAGTGTATTACATCTTATAATTTCAATGTAGGCAAGATGAAAATAAACTACGACAATAAGCAAAAATGAAGTTTTATAGTTACGTGGTATAGTCAATTTTTGGCTCATATTATCCATTTTTTTATTTTCTCTTTATTCCTTTCGCTCGTCGGCGAAAAATTTTCAAATCTCTATTTATCTTATTTTGTTTGAACTCTTCTTTCTCTCTCCTTCCTTATTACTCCACTTTTTTTATCTTCTCCGACATCAGATCAAACCTCTCCGACAACTGTAGAAGTCGAAACTAACACAATCAAGATTTGTCTAGGGTTTTATTTTAGGGATACGATAATCGTGAATTCTCAAAGAACAACAGAAACGTTTGTAACCAAAGATGGTGTTCTTGATATTATTAAGAAAAAGATGACTTTGATCGTACAAGAGTTTGATCGTAAAAGGAAAAAGATGTTTGTGCTGTGAGAGCTTTGCGTAGTGTAAATTCTAGAGCGATATTGCTTGCCTTTTGTTTGAGCCTTGAGTCTCTTTATATAGGGGTGATAAAACTTGTGCAATCGGCTCGGGTACACAGGGAAGACTGGCTCGGGCACTCTAGGATGGCTTGTTCGTGTGTCCCCGAGGCGATGGGCTCAGAAACTCCCGAGGCAATTGGGCTCGGGTGCTTGAGACGTTTTGTTCAAGTATCCCCGAGGCAATTGGGCTCGGGTGCTTGAGACGTTTTATTCAAGTATCCCCGAGGCAATTGGGCTCGGGTGCTTGAGACGTCTTGTTCAAGTATCCCCGAGGCGAAGAGCCCGGGTGCTTGAAACTACTTGTTAAAGGTATGCCCGAGGCGATGGGCTCGGGTGCTTGAAACGTCTTGTTAAAGTATCCTCGAGGCGATGGGCTCGGGTATACTAAATCGATTAGATGGATATCCCGAGGTGAATGATGCGATGCCCCGAGGTGATCACAGAAAGACTCCCGAAGTGTTCTAAGTCTGGCTCGGCGCCAAAGGATGGAATCCGACCCCAACAGTTAGCCCCCCAGCTCGTTAGTTTGGAGAACCAAGCGTGACGAGCTTTATGACAATTAGGCCGAGCCGTTTACTTTGAACAGTTCGGTCCCTTTAAAGTTTTTGGCGATTTGAATTCCTCTGTCGTTTCATCTTCTCTTGGCGTGTGACGGTTGGGATTCCTTCTCGAGAAGTGGAAAGGTCCTTTCGCTGATTCCCGAGACTCGTGCGGATGCGAAGTATCCTACTCACTTCGTTTGTGCCCGACGCGCCTCAGACGCGGATACGATGTGTCTTATTTGGCTCGTTCGTACCCGACGCGCCCCAAATCTCTATAAATGTTAAGGCTCCGATTCAATTTTTCATTTCGCAATTGCAAAGGAAAATTTTCAAGGTTCGTTCTCTTCTCTCTGATCTTGAGTTCTTGCATTTTCTACTTTTTCCGTTAATACTTCCGTCATAGCGCCACCGTCATTAGATCTAGGTTGATTTCTCCGATCTGTCAAACTTTGCTCTTCCGATCAACTTCTTCAATCTCCCGAGCCAGAAAATGTCTCTCTCTGATTCCAGCGACTCGCCCCGAGGTGACACTCATCTCCCCGTCTACAAGAGAAAGATGGTCTGGAGTTCCTCGAGCGACCCCGAGGCGGATACCACGGACCATCAGATCGTGTTGTACCGTGGTAGTGACGCAGAGTCGGCTTCACGGGAAGAAGACCCGAGCCGTTTCATCGTTCGGGAAGACGCGATTGCAAATGTGGCTCGGGATCAGGATTTGCCTGATGATCCCGAGGCGATTTTGAGTAGAAGGAGGATCCATCCACCGGCAGCTGGTGAAGCTGGAGTATCGTGCTGGCGAAATGCCCCCGAGGCGCCTCTACTTCCTATTAAGGCCGAGGAGGTTCACTACGATTCTGACGAGGCGGCTAGGTTGCTCCAAGCTAAAGTCCAAGCAGCCAAGGGTCAACAGAAGAAAAAACGAGCCAAGAAAGCTAGGAAACCTGATCCCCCGGGTTCTACTTTATGCACGGAGGATTCCCTTCGGGATCTCAAGGCTCGATTTGGTTTTAGCGAGGGGGTTGAACTGAGACTTCCAACTCCAAATGAGCGAGCCGATGATCCACCCGAGGGGTTTTTTACCCTTTACGAGGGGTTCTTCTATCATTGCTACCTTTGGCTTCCAATCCCGAGGCCGATTTTGGCGTTTCTGTGGTCGTACAAGATTGCTTTATCCCAAATAACGACCCGAGGCTTGCGGCATCTAGTGGGGATTTTAGTCCGAAGTATTGAGATGGTCAATCTTGTCGACCTAAGCCACTTAAGGAATCTCCTAGAGATCCGGCGCATACCGGGCCCTGTTGAGAGATTTTACATATCTCCGAGGCCAAATAGGAGGGTTATCGGTGGTTTCCCGAGCAAGGATGAGAAATACACCGACCATTTCTTCTTCGTAGCCTTGAATGAGTATAGTGTCCACGGGGACTACTTAGGGAAAGTTGTTGGAAAGTGGAGACAAATCGGTACTACGCCCGAAGCCGTATTTGCTGTCTTGTTTTGCTTTAAACTTTTTACTGACCGTTTTTCTTGTTCATGCAGATCGGAACCCGTCGTTTCTCGAAGACATTCCCGAAGGTTTTCTAGATCTCCACGACGAACTAATTGCTCAGAAGTGCGATTGGACAAAACACTTCTCCCAGGAAAGAATCGAGAGAGCCTTGCGTTTGTTGCACGGAGCTCCCTGCCAGTCTTCTTCAGAATCATCCGACCACCGTCTAGATCACCTCATTGAAATGCAAGGAGCTGCGCAATCTCTGAGAGCCAGGAAGGCTGCTGAAAAGAAGGCGGCTAAGGAAAAAGCCGTTTTGGAGGCAAACTTCAGACCTCCTACTCCTCCCGAGGCCAACCCTGAGGTCGTTATTGGTGCCGAGGCAACTCATGAAGCTCGGGATATGGTTTCGATCATTCCCGAGGTGGCCGGGCACATCTCCCCTACGACCGACGTCCCCGAGGTGGTAGGGACTCTGGTCGTTGCTGCTCCAGCCGCCGAGGCGAAATCCAAAACTAGGGGAAAAAGACCCCGGGGTGATGGCTCGGGAGTTTCTAGGAAGGAGAAAAGGAGTCGTAGCGAAACTCCAGTGTACACGGACAAGATCGCTTCGGCGAACTTTGTCGCTTCTTGCTCGGGTCCGCCACTGTCTACTCCTGATGCCTTGTTGGAGGCTCAAAACTACCGTGAAACCGCTGCCGGATTCCTGAAGGTATCGTCGATCTGTTCTTGACCTATTTTACTATCGTTTCCATATTTGCTTGCTAATGATTCTCGTTCTATTTCAGGCCTTCCATTCGATGAATTCCATGGTTCGGGCCTATGATTCTGGAGCTCGGAAGTCCGAGCTGGCCCGTGAGAGATCGGAGACGTCCCGAGCTAAGGTCGAAGCTAGGTTGTCCGAGGCGATCGCGGCTAAACAGGAAGCTGAGGCGTTGGCCAAGGCCGAGAAGGTGGAGCGATTGAAAGCTTCTGAGGATAGCCTGCGGACTCAGAGAAAGCTTGAGGCCGAGGTCGAACGACTCCATCGGTTATTTAATGAGGAGAAGGCTCTCCGGGAGAAGGAGATTGTCAGAGAAAAGAGGGCAGCCAAAAGGGAGTTTGCCGAGAAGGTCAGGGCTATCGAGGCGAAGATGGACCAGTTCGGGGAGGTATCCACGCGCTACATGTACTTGGTGCAAGCGCGGGCCAATGCCGAGTTGATAGCCGAGCTGGAGGAAGGGAAAAGGGTAGAAGATGAGAAGGCCGAGGTCCTTCAATGGACGGCTGAGTATGGGGACGCCGAGGATGAGTACGTCCGTCTCGGGACCGAGCTGCGAGAGGACTTGAAGCTTCCTCCGGTTTCCCCGGACTTTGTCGACGATAGCTTCGGGAACCGTTCGATCGAAGGTGTCGCGGCTGCGATAGGCGTTGCCGACCAGTCTGGTTCGAACCGAGGTACCGAGGTACCTCAAGTTTCGCCGGTTAACCAAGACTCGATCTGATCCCGAGATGTCTTTTTATTCTCTCTTTTGCCCCTTTTTTTTGTAAGACATGCCTGGACGGCTTTATCCACTGGATGTTAAGTATTTTTATCTTAAAACTTTTCCGAACTGAATCCAATACTAATGTCAAATATCTAGATTTATCTTCCGAGCTAACTGCGAGAGGAATCGTGCACCAGTGTTAAGTTAACCGGGTTTATGATTTGCTTGTTGAGAAGTTAAATCCAAATGTTTAAACTTTTCGAGCCGAAAGTGTAGTGAGTCGTGCACCAGTGTTAGGATAACTGGGTTTTGACTAAGTGGGACTAATCCTTATCGGTTGCGACCCGAGCTGATGTAGTCGAAACCAGTGCTTAGAAGCGAACTGGGGTACCAGTGTCGAAGTCAACTGGGTTTTCTGAAGACAATTTCCTTATGGCAAGATATCTCCGACCGAATTGTCTCGAATGCTTGTATAGCGCGCTGTAACCGAAGTGGTGAAAAGAGCTTTTTCTGTCCGAGGACGTGGCCATCGTCCGAACGAACTTTTAGCTTTATAGGTCGATAGGATGACCGTTAAAATTTCCGAGGTGGATAAAATTGATAATCCGAAGGGTAAAAACTTAGAGAACTTGAAAAAATTTAGTGGGAGTATATATGTATACGGACCCACTCCCCCCTTTTTTTAATTAGGGGGGGTAGTTGAACTTGTCCGAAGACGAGCTGCCTACGTACCCTTTTCAGGGATCAAGCCACCCCGTAGTTCGAGTACATGCGTACCTTAGGTTTTTAGCGGTAATATTTCCTAAGATGCATTGCGTTCCAGGATCTAGGTACCGCTTTGCCGTTCATGTTGACGAGTTCGTAGACGCCGGGACGGATTACCTTTGCGATCGTGTAAGGTCCTTCCCAATTCGCGCCGAGCTTACCTGCGTTCTGTTCGGCGGTATTCTGGAAAACTTTGCGCAGTACAAGATCTCCTTCGTAGAAACGGCGATGCTTAACCTGAGAATTATAGTACCGAGCCGTTGCATTCTGATAATTCTGCATACGGATCAAAGCCGAATCACTTCTTTCGTCGATTAAGTCCAGCTCGTCCAGCATCATCTGAGTGTTGGAATTTTCCTGCTCGGGGAGAAAACGTCTTCTTAGTCCCGGGATCTCGGCTTCGGTGGGAATCACACACTCCGTGCCGTAGACAAGGGCGAAAGGTGTTTCTCCCGTGGCCCGCCGCGGCGTGGTTCTGTGCGACCATAATACTCCTTCCAATTCATCGGCCCAGCGGCCTTTCTTTGCGTCGAGGCGCTTTTTTATTCCGTCGAGAATCGTCTTGTTTGCCGCCTCGGCCTGTCCATTTCCCTGAGGGTACCGAGGTGTAGACTTGCTGAGGCGAATTCCCCATTTCTCGCAGAATCCTTCGAACCGAGCCGAAATAAACTGCGATCCGTTGTCTGTGACGATCTCGTAAGGTATCCCATGGCGGCATATGATGTTCTTCCAGACGAAGTTCTCGACCTGCGCGTCTTTGATGCTGGCGAAGGAGTCCGCCTCAATCCATTTGGAGAAGTAGTCTGTCAGTACGAGTACAACTTTCTTCTGCTTGGAGTTGTGTAGAGGTCCGATGATGTCCATGGACCATCGCATGAATGGATAAGGCGAAGTGATGGAAGAGAGGAGCTCGGCGGGTTGATGAATGGTTGGTGCGTGCCTCTGGCATTTATCACATCGTTGAGAAAACTTCTCGCAGTCTTTGACCATCGTCGGCCAAAAATATCCGTGGCGTTTGATCTTTATAGCCAGGGCTCTTCCGCCAGAATGGTTTCCACAAGATCCGCCGTGTACTTCTTCCATGACTCTCCGAGCTTCGTTTCCTTCGACACAGATAAGGAGGGGACCAGAAAATCGCCATTTAAAGAGCTCTCCGTCGATCAGAGTATACCGAGCCGCTTTGGCCTTAAGCTTCCGAGCTGCCCACTTTTCAGTAGGAACTTCTCCATCGGCGATGTAGCTTCGGATGGCTCCGATCCATTTGGCGTCGCTTCCGTATTCGGGCTCGGTTGCGTCCGTAGTTTGCTGGTCTAGCTGTTCGATGTCCATTTCTTCCGGTTCTTCTGTCTCCCGAGCTGTTAGAACTTGATCCTTGCTATTATCTTCAATGCTCGGAGTCGCGAGCCGCGTATTCTCCATTGAATTGATTAGCCACGAGCTGGGAGTCGCAAAAGGCTCGCAGCTTGTTGATCTTAAGTCCCCGAGCCAGCTTAAGTCCTGCTATCAGCGCTTCGTACTCAGCCACGTTGTTAGTCGCGTCGAAATTTAGCCGAAAGGATTGTTCAAGGATTTCACCCTCTGGTGATGCGAGGCGGATTCCGACGCCAGAACCTTGTTTTGAGGATGAGCCGTCGACGTGGAGGATCCAAACAGCGTGGGATGACTCTTCTCGGACGTTCTCTGTTGGCAGCTCGATGATGAAATCGACCAGGACTTGAGATTTCGCGCATGTTTTGTTTCTGTATTCGATGTCGTACTCGCTGAGTTCTACCGCCCACTTGGCCAAGCGTCCCGATTGGCTCGGACTGTGCAGTACGGTTCGGAGTGATACAGGCGCCATGACGACAATTGAGTGAGACTGGAAATATGGTCGTAGCTTCCGAGCTGACATCACTACGGCGAGGGCGAGCTTTTCAGTTTGCGGGTAGCGTGTTTCCGCGTTGGTGAAAGTTTGCGAAACATAAAATATCGGCTTCTGCTCCCCTCTATCTTCCCTGACTATGACTCCACTTATAGCCGTATCAAAGACTGCGATGTACAGGAATAATGGCTCGCCCGGGACTGGTTTCGCTAACACCGGTGGATTAGCCAAATACTTCTTCAGTTCCTGGAAAGCTTCTTCGCAGCGATCGGTCCATTCGAATTTCTTGTTCCCGCGCAGAGTATCGTAGAAAGCAAGGCATTTGTCAGTGGACCGCGAGATGAATCGGTTCAAGGCTGCGACTCTCCCGGTGAGACGTTGGACTTCGCGTTTGTTCTGTGGTGAGGGCATGTTTAGTAGAGCATCGATTTGCTTCGGGTTTGCCTCGATGCCTCGGTGAGTTACGAGATATCCCAAGAATTCTCCAGACTTTACCGCGAAACGACATTTTGCCGGGTTAAGCTTCATGTTGTGCTTGTTGAGCTGGCGAAAACAGTCGCGTAGATGGGCTATGCGATCGCTTTCTTCTAGGGATTTGACTAACATGTCATCGATATAAACTTCCATCGTCTTCCCGAGCTGTTCGGAGAACATCCTGTTGACGAGCCGTTGATACGTTGCGCCAGCGTTTTTGAGTCCGAAGGGCATGACTTTGTAACAGTAGATACCTCGGTCTGTGATGAATGCTGTCTTCTCGCGATCGTCGGGATGCATGAGAATCTGATTGTATCCTGCGAAAGCATCCATGAATGATAGCAACTTATTTCCCGCGGTTGCTTCCACTAAACGATCGATATGTGGGAGCGGAAAACTGTCTTTAGGGCAAGCTTTGTTCAGATCGGTGAAATCGACGCAGACTCTCCACTTGCCGTTCTTCTTTTTAACCACGACATGATTTGCTAACCAGTCCGGATATCTTGCTTCAGAGATCGAGCCGATCTTCAGGAGCTTTTCTACTTCGGCGTTCACTGCATCTGCGCGATCCCAACCCAATTTTCTTCGCTTCTGCTTGATGGGCTTGAAAGATGGGTCAACATTCAGCTCGTGGCAGATTACGTCGATGCTTACCCCAGGTAGATCTTCAGCCGACCAGGCGAAGGTGTCGATGTTCTCTTTGAGGAATGAGATGAGCTCGGTCTTGATTTCTTCGGTTAAGTCGCTGCCAATTTCCACGCATCGTTCAGGCCGTTCGTCGTCGAGGCTAATGGAGATTACAGGATCCGAGGTAGGCTTCTTCTCCTCGCGCGCCTCCTCGATCTGTAATTGCTATAACTGTTTAGATATAGCCTTCTCTTCACTCTGGCCAAGTTTTGATTTCTTGTGATCGGTTTCAGCCTTCTCTTCAGTGACAGGGTTTCGGAGTTTGTGTGCTGCCATAAAACACACCCGAGAATTTTTCTGGCTGCCCCAGATCGTTTTCACGCCATTAGGGGTCGGGAATTTGACACACAGATGATATGTTGATGCGACAGCTCGCATTAGGTTTAACCACGGAGTTCCCATTATGACATTGTAGATGGTTGGTCGATCGGTAACTGAGAAGTTGACTATCTTCGTTACCCCGCCGGCTCGGACTGGTAGTTGGATGGTTCCAAGCGTCATCAAAGTTTCCCCTGAAAATCCGAGGACGGGCCTCGGGGTCGGAATTACCTGTGACATGTCGATGTTCATTTTTTGGAGCGTTTCGCGGAAGATTACGTCGATGGTGCTGCCGGTGTCAATTAATACTCGGTAAATATCATGGTCTCCTATCGCTAATGTGACGACGATTGGATCGTTATGAGGCATGTCGAGCCCGTTTGTCTCGCTTTCTTCGAACGTGATCACGTCGTTAGGTCGATCGAAGCGTCTCGTCCAGTTGCTAGGCGTCTCGGCTCGGCGTTGATAAGCTTTGATTGCCGCTACGGTGTCAGGACAGTATGGCGATCCACCCATTATAGTAAGAACCTTCTGCCGCGTACCATCTCGGTCTTCGTCTTCCGTCCCTCGGGTTCTTTTCTGAGACTCCTCGTTCCTTGGTTCGGGATCTCTTCCCGGGTTGGTCTGCTCGGGCTCTGGCTCTGGCTCGAGGTCCTTAAGAGTAACGTTTGTCCCGAGCTCTCCAGCTAGGAATTTGGTTGCTAACTTGGCTCCGAGGCTTCGGCATCTCGAGGTATGATGGCCGAAAATTTTGTGGTGTTCGCAATATTCTTGATCATTGCTCGGTGGCTGATCCCTTGTCCAAGTAAAGGACTCTCTTTCTCGCCCACGGCCTCGGCCTCTGCCGCGGCCACGGCCTCGGGGCGTGTCAATCTGGTAGCTATGATATCCTGAGAAATTGCGCCCTTCGTGATGCGTATACGTACCGCTCTCACGCGTTTTCTTCTGGACCGGAGGTGTCGCTTGGGCTTTCTCGGGTTTTCTCGGTTCGGGGCGCCTGTTTTGTTGGCTCGTGCCTCTTTGCTAGCAGCGCCATTTCTTCTTCGTGGGCGACGAAATCCGAGGCTCGATGCAGCGCGTCGCGAATTGTTGTTGGTTTAGACAGGTTCAACTCTTTCCTGAATTCTGACTTGTACCAGAGAGCTTTCTTCAAAGCCGAGAGAGCTGCTACATCTGTAATTCCTTCGACCTTGGCTAGCGTCGATTTGAAGGTCTTGAGGAAATCCCTTAATGGCTCGGTGGGCTGTTGAGACAAGGACCACAGATCCGCGTCGGAAGTTCCGGGGTCGATGAGCACGGAGTATTGTTTGAGGAACAATGTCGACAGCTCGTCGAAACTATCAATCGAGTTTCGTTCCAATCTTGAAAACCATTCTAATGCGGGTCCTTTGAGGTGTTCCACGAACAGTAGGCACAGACCTGCATCCTTTTCCCCGGGTTTGAACCTGGCTCGGGTCACAGATATCACGAACGATTTAATGTGGCACTTTGGATCGGTTGATCCGTTGTAAGAGTCGATTTTGAATTTTCCCAGATTGGACATCGTCGTTTCGGAAATTCTTTTGGTGAAAGGCGTATTCCGAGATTCTTCCAAAATTCGGTCGATGTTCGGTGCGGAGGATGAAACGCTATGTATCTGGGTTTTGACGAGCTTCATATCAGCTTCCGCCTTGGCTCGGGAGGCTCGGATTTTGCTTAGCTCGTCTTCTCTTTCGGATTCTTCGGCCCATCTTATATTTTCCTCAGTTTCTTCATCGTCAGTGAGGTCTGTTCGCTCGGCGGAGTTAGCTCCGGCTCGGGTACGCTCATCTTGCAGATCATCTGGCTCGTCCGTTAAATCCACTGCGTCTGGCTCGGTGGGATCATCTTGGTTCTCGCGTCTGGCAGGGTCGGCTCGGGTTGCGACTCTGGTGTTGCCGGTTGGTGTCGCGAACGTGAGTCTCGTTGGGTTGATGCCAGGCAAGTCCCTCCGAGCTCGTGGCGGCCGAGTCTGGAAACGTGTGGTTTTTTGTTGCCCACGTGTTGCGATTTCGTCGACTCGCTGCGCCAAGGTTTTGTTAGCTTTCTCTTGGTCGTCAGCTTTCTTCTGGAATTTAACCATTAGATCTTTTAGTTCGGCTAGAGTTGCTATGATCGTCGGATCGGCTTGTGTGGCGCTAGAAGGAGGGTTCGGAGGGTTAGGGTTCCCTCCTCCGGCTGGTGGTGTCTGACGATCGTCTTCGTGCACCATCCTCTCTAGTATTCGAGTCTTGCGTTCTTAGGGTAAGAGAATTCTAAAGTAATCCCCACAGACGGCGCCAAACTGTGGAAGTCGAAACTAACACAATCAAGATTTGTCTAGGGTTTTATTTTAAGGGATACAATAATCGTGAATTCTCAAAGAACAACAGAAACGTTTGTAACCAAAGATGGTGTTCTTGATATTATTAAGAAAAAGATGACTTTGATCGTACAAGAGTTTGATCGTAAAAGGAAAAAGATGTTTGTGCTGTGAGAGCTTTGCGTAGTGTAAATTCTAGAGCGATATTGCTTGCCTTTTGTTTGAGCCTTGAGTCTCTTTATATAGGGGTGATAAACCGCCTCTCCAGCGATATTCCCGGAAGATTTCCATTTATCTTGAAGTCGGCCTAGAATATCGCGGATTAGGATAGTTTCCTTATTTTTCGGAGTCTTTGGGAGATTTCCTGATTTGAATCGATCCTTCTAGATTCTCTCTTATCATTTCCGGGTATATCGGAAATGATCCTTCTTGTTCGGAAATGATACCTTGCTTGGAAATGGTACTTTGAAAGCGAATATTTACCAAGTCTTTACCTCGGGCGATGATGAAAACTTCACCTCGGAGAAACTTGTGCAATCGGCTCGGGTACACAGGGAAGACTGGCTCGGGCACTCTAGGATGGCTTGTTCGTGTGTCCCCGAGGCGATGGGCTCAGAAACTCCCGAGGCAATTGGGCTCGGGTGCTTGAGACGTTTTGTTCAAGTATCCCCGAGGCAATTGGGCTCGGGTGCTTGAGACGTTTTGTTCAAGTATCCCCGAGGCAATTGGGCTCGGGTGCTTGAGACGTCTTGTTCAAGTATCCCCGAGGCGAAGAGCCCGGGTGCTTGAAACTACTTGTTAAAGGTATGCCCGAGGCGATGGGCTCGGGTGCTTGAAACGTCTTGTTAAAGTATCCTCGAGGCGATGGGCTCGGGTATACTAAATCGATTAGATGGATATCCCGAGGTGAATGATGCGATGCCCCGAGGTGATCACTGAAAGACTCCCGAAGTGTTCTAAGTCTGGCTCGGCGCCAAAGGATGGAATCCGACCCCAACAACAACAACTTTTGTCTATGTCCATCGCCGTTCAAAGTTCTTAATTTGCTTCCATTGCCATATATTGGTTATGAATATTACATGCTATTTTTAGAAAACCATTCACAATATTTGTTTTTATAATTGACATGATATATTTATAACAAATGATAAATGCATGTAATTTTTACGTGATCATGTTATTTTTTAAAATTACCCAATCATCACCTCCATAACAATCACATGTGACTCCTATTTCTTTCAGTATGATATGCTATTTTATTACATGATATTGTTAGATGTCTCTATCTCGTCGTCAGAATTCTAATATCGATTTTTTTTCTTCAGATTTTTCGTGTTATTAGTATTTATTTCATGTTTTTTTCTCCAAATTAGAAAACGCAGTTGTATGTTTGTCTTTTGTTTCAGAGACATTTTGAATTTTCACATATCTGAAAACGTTAGTTTCCAAAACTTTTTTAACTTATGGCTATTTCCTTAATTATTTTTGAGTCAAATGTTAGTTACTTATATTATTCTAAAAATACTTTATAACCAAAAAAATAATTTACCAATAGAATGAAGTTAAAACAACGGTGGTGTGTGAGAAAATTAGTTTGCTTGGTAAGAAACTATGAGACAACTTATTGTTTATATAAAGGTGATTATTTACAATTTTTTTTTGATATGAATAAACACTACAAGAAATATCTACATTATTTGTAAGAGAGAAGAGCTATTATATCATCAATAGCGTTTTCATAAATGCTGTCTTATGTCCCTGTTATGGTAGACCCTTCACATACGATAGCGTTTTTTCCGTATGCTATGATAGAGTATTCTACCATACACTAGTAAAAAGCTTTGATATATCGACATATAATGGCGAAATATCTAGGTTATGAACTATTGTTTTTACGACGCTATAACATTCAGTGTCACTACAAGAAATAATACAAAAGAAGTCGGTTTATTAAAGTCGGTTTATCAAGTGACGTGAAAAGTAAAAGTTGGAAGGAAATTAATGTCATTTGTATAACCGACGTTAACTTAACAGTTCTTATTAATTAATAAAATAAGTAGGCTTGACGTAAAATGAAAAAAAGTCTGTTTTGTGAATCCTTTGGCTCACTCTCTCGAGAGAAATCATCTCATAACTTCCTTTTGGGAAACACCAAACCTCTTATATCCCTTTTTTGTCTACATATCCCCTTCTCAATTAATGAAATGTAGCTTGACCATTTTACCCTCTCTTTATTTATTAGTATTGTAATTGATTTATTTGAATTTTAATTAAAAAAAAAAAAATCGAAACCTAGAAAAAAAAACAAAAACAACGGTAGCTCTCTTCTCGAGCTTGAGCTCCACCTCCGGCGAGCTGCATTGTTGTCGTTTCTTCCGTTCTGGCGAGCTTCCGGCGAGCTGCGGTGAGACAGGTTAGTTCTTTTAGTTGCATAGAGCTTGAAATAGAAGCTTAGGATTTAAACAATGAGATTCAATTCAATTAGATTTGGGTAATTGTGTTTGGGTATGCACATTGGAAGTTTATGCATAATTTCTGGGTCGAATAGGTCTGTAAATGAGTAAGAAATGGATTATAGCAACTGAATCATAGTGAATTGTAGTTTTGAACCCGAAACCATTCGATTTGAGTTATTGTCGCGAAAGTACAACTGGTAGAACTGGGTAGAAATGAACCTGAATCTATTGAAAAATATATATGTAGTATTACTAGTATAACTAGTATTACCCAGATGTATGTAGTATGACTAGTTACACTAGTATTACCCTTTTACATGTAGTATGACTAGTTACACTAGTATTACCCAGATGTATGTAGTATGACTAGTTACACTAGTGTTACCCATATATATGTAGTATCATCAGTTACACTAGTATTACCCATTTACATGTAGTATGACTAGTTATACTAGTATTACCCAGAATTGTAGTACAACTAGTACAACTAGTATAACTGACAGAGTTTTTGTATTGTTTTTGTAGGATACAATGATGGAGAACGTGAACATATATTTTAAATGCAAAGGTAGCATGTATAGCTTGATGATGAATACATCAGGGGGGGAAATAACTATCTCCATGTTAGAAGGTAGGATATGCACGAAGCTTGGATTAGATGAAAGTAAGGTTAAATTGCAAATGAGGTACAATGCAGTGTTGTTGGGACCAATTGAAGAGATTTACATCAGTGATGATGAGGACGTAAGTGTCTATATATCTTCAGGTGAAAATAACCGTAGATATGTTTTGAATGTGGACGTCATCACTCCACCAGAATTGCCCGAGCAACTATCGAGAGCGGAGCTCCTCAATAAAAGTTCTGTTGGTAAGAACTATGCAGAATTGGATTCAAATGATGATGAAATGAGAGATAGTGCTGCCATCGTTTTGTGAGAATGCGATGAACAAGGAACATAACCAAATGAGGCAATAATGGAGGTTGATGATACTCAAGATCCTGAGGTTGGATCATGTGATGTATTCTCTGGTTTTGTAAAACTTGGTTTCGTAATGGTACAACTATGTATGTCTTTGATTTCGTGTTTTTATGTATTCTTTGGTTTTGTAAAACTTGGTAAAACTTGGTTTCGTAATGGTACAACTATGTATGTCTTTGATTTTGTAAAACTTGGTTAAACTTGATTTGGTATAACTACGAAGAAATTAACAAATCTTCATAAATTCAAAATTATATCATAATGCTTGTTGTAATGAAATAGACAACTTAGTGTTACATAATCAAATTAGTGGTTTGTAATCACAATTTGGTAAATAAAATTTTCAAAAATCTTACACATTTGAACTTTCTACATGAAAGTTCTTATACTTTTAAGATGTCTTTCTTTTGAATATCCATGGTGAATGTCGAAAGTCTGAAAAATCAACATTTTACAAATATTATTGAATGAATATGTTTGGAATTTACCACATATACATAAAATTATGTGTACAACTAATAAAAATTAATATTAATCCAAGAATAACTAATTATATAGAAAAACCCCAAAAGTCCAACTGTGTGTAAGCGAGTACAACTTGTAAACTTGGAAAAACTGTGTATATTTGACGGCGCCATGTGTACAAATGACGGCGCACACGTGTACAAATGACGGCGCACACGTGAATAAAACAGGCCCCACGTGTCCCAAAATTGAAATTTTTCCATTTTTTTTGGGTTTTCTCCCAAATTTGACGGCGCACATGTGTAAATTTGATTCACACATGTGTAAATTTGACAGTGCCAATAGTTTTACCTAGTAATACCAGTAGTATAAATAAAAAAACAAAACCAACATAGTTTTACCTAGTATTACCAATTGTACAAATCTAAACAACAACCATAAGACAAAGATATAGTGAAGAAGGCATATCATACAACGCTCTTAGAAAATATGACTCCATGGACGTAGCATCTTATTCAGTCTTTGTGTGCCCAATAACAATGCTAGTTAAGAAGTAGAGGACTGTGTAAAAAAAAAAAAAAGTCAAAATTTTCTCTCAAATGGCTCCACGGACATAGCATCTTCTCTAGTCATTTCGAACATTCGATTTTGGGTAAGCTTTTAACATGGAGAGAGTTATCTTCTCCCCTGATGTCTTCATCATCAAGCTATACATGCGACCTTGGCATTTGAAATATTCTTCTTCACCTCCAGCTACCATGATACTATCAATTTCATGTGGAATATGACTCCATGGACGTATCATATTCTCTAGTCTTTGTTGCCCAATAACAATGCTAAATAAGTAGAGGACCGTGTGGAATAAATTAAAAAGTCGAAATTTTCTCCCAAATGGCTCCACGGACGTAGCATATTCTCCAGTCATTTCGAACATTTGATTTTGGGGAATCAACAATTAATTATTGTTATACTTTCTTCATAAGTTTCTCAAAAGACTGATAATTATACCTAGTTGTACCAGCATTACAAATAAAATCCGACTAGTTTTATCTAGTTATACCAATACTATGACAGGGTTATCTTCTCCCCTGATGTCTTCATCATCAAGATATTCATGCGACCTTCGCATTTGAAATATATGATCACGTTCTCCCTCATTGTATCCTGCCAAAACAATACAAAAACTCTGTTAGTAATACTAGTTTTACTAGTTCTACTACATTTGTAGTAATACTAGTGTAACTTGTCATATTACATATATTTGGGTAATACTAGTGTAACTAGTCATACTACATATATTTGAGTAATACTAGTGTAACTAGTCATACTATATATATCTGGGTAATACTAGTGTAACTAGTCATAGTTATACCTTTGTATTACCAGTATTACTGATAATAGTAATACCCTTGTATTACCAGTATTACCCAATTCTACATGTATATCACACACAATAGTATTCCCTGTTCTACCAGTTTTACCAAGATACCTTAGTATTTCCCTGTTCTACCAGTTTTACCCAGATATCCAAATAATGTTACCCTATTATACCAGCATTACCCAATTCAAATACTTACCATCTCCGCCGCATTTTTCACTCGATTTCCATCTGCTATCTCATCCTCGATACTCTCATCAGAGGAGGAGTCCAACAAGGTTGTACTACTACCACTAGTCTCTCCTCCGTCTTCGCCATTCCCTTGACCTTCTTCGTTCTCTTCTTCTTCGTTCTCTTCTTCCTCATTCCCATACTCTTCTTCCTCATTCTCTTCTTCATCTGCCTCGACAACCGGACTTAACATTGAAACTTCTTCTTCAACTCCTTCTCCTCCCTCAATTGGCTTCTTTAACTCCGTCGGGGATGGCTGCAAACTCGTTGCTCCTCCATCTTCTTCCCTTACTTCTTTTCATCGATCTGGAGCATACGTTCCCCTCTTCCTCTTTCTCCCAGCCATAATCGACAACAAGGATTTCTCGAAGATAAAACAGAGATTTAAAGGGAGAGAATTGGCAACGAAATCGAGAGATATATGAAGTTGAAATCGAGAAATCGTGGAGATAACGGTTGTCTCTTTTGAATTTCTTAACTATTGAAGACGAATTGAATGTCCACGTCGTGGAAAGAGGAAAGAAAACGAAAACGCAGAAAACGGAGAGATAATGGTCGTGAGAGAAGTTGGCTCGTTGAGAGGAGTTAGGGTTCGTGGGTTTTCGGGTTAGATCCAAAATCAGTTTGGTTGGATGGATAAAACCCAGGTTTAATGTGTAGTTTTAGTATTTTAGCTAGGGTAATATTGTAACTTCCGGCATTTTCGATTTAAAATTAAATACAATTTTTATTCTGTTTTTAACGGGGAGATATGGGGTTAGAGTTTGTCAAAAGGGGACTCCCCAGACGATTTCTCCTCTCTCTCGAGAAGAACACACGACGGCGATGACAACTCCGATCTCTGGAAAACTCGAGACTCAAGTCGATTCTCCGATTCAAAATCGTTACTCTCTTGTTACTGAAATCAGATCCAACTACGGTACGATCGCTCAATTCTAGAGGTTTTCCTTTTCCCGTCCTTGAGATTTATCTTCTCCAATCGCTCGAGATCGAGAATGTTTGTATGGTAGAATTTCTTGCGATTTGTTTTTTTCTGATTCAATAACATGATTAGTATAAGAATTTCCCAATTCCATTAGAGGATGCGACGGATTTTGAAGAGTTTCTGGTCAGGATTTGCCGATGTATCTCTAATTCCAGATATGATAAGGTGAGTTTTTTACCAGATTTCATTTTCATTGAAGAAATTATGGTGAATTTGATCTTTGATTGCTGATTTTTATTGTTTTTGTGATGAATTGTGGATGCATGTAAGTCCTTAACAAATTTAGTTCCAGTTCTCATTGGACTTAGTATTGTAACACTAGTAATTAAGTGAAAGATATTGTCCATGCTTCTCTTCTAGAAATTAGAGTGTTTTGAAGTTTAATTTCAGTTTACCATTGATCTCTGTTGTTAAGCTTCGACCATGTTTACGCTTATAAGAATTTCTTATATCAGTGCTCACGTTATCTCTCTCTTTATTTCATTCTCTTTTATTTGCTGATATATTTTCTTTGTACTTTGATGTATGTAATTTAGGCCAAATTGGATGACAAAACATCATTGTGTCAAGCAATACAAAGACTGCAATTTGAACAGAACCAAAGAGTAATTTGAGTTCATGGATTTCACTTAAAGCTGGTATGTTCTTCACATGCTTTACATACATTTGAACTTGATCCTAATATACCCTTTCTCTTGAACAAGTTGAGGTAAGAATGCTGTAGAGATTGATTTAACTTGGTTTCATCATGTTTTTAAGTTTGTTAGTGATTTGTCAGCTGTTAGAGATCTTCTAGATCGAAACACAAGAACCCATCTTAAATTCCTCGCTATTAGTACTATGTCATTCTTCTTTTGGGATGTTTATGTGTATGAGTTGATATTTTGAGTAATCTGTTCATCTTTAGTTCTTTAGAACAATGACAATAAAATCTGATAACCCTCTGTTTCTTTCTATAGAATGGGCACTTTTAGTCTGTAAGGAGAAGAAAGATCCTTCAACACTCTCTGTCCAAGATTGCTCTGGCTTCCTAAATCTTTGGTACGTTCTTGTTGCGTTATAGATGACATAACAATCAATCTTCTTCCTTTAGCTAGAGTGTTTTTAAGTTCATCGGGTTTGTGTTCTTTAAGAATAGTTACATATATATGTATGTATATTCAGTATGTTCTCTGGTTTAACGCATTTACTGTAGAAAGGCGATTATGACTACAAAACTCTATAGTTATTATGTTCAGGCACAATTTTGTGTTCATTGCTGAAAGGATCTACCATCTATTGGAGGAGAAGAGCGTAGAGGACAAGTAAAGCAACAAATGTTGTCCAGACAAGTGTGACAGAAGTTGTGGTTCAAAGTTTTGAAGATAAGGCCAGAAGAAAAAGTTTTGAAGGTGTGAGTATATAGTAGAAATATTGTGGATATTTTAACATGACACATTTGTATATTTACAGTGGAATTTTAAGTTTTATCAATAGAAATTTTGTATGGCTCACTATAGTTTCAAAATGTTTGTTTATGCAATTTTTATTTAATAAGTAATTAGTATAATGCCAATAAAAAGGAAATTAAAAACACAGCATCGGTTCCAAAAACGACAAAAGGCAAAATATCACCGTCGTTAATATTTAGAAAACCTACGTAATTTATCTGACGTTATATATAGCGTCGGTTTATGAAACGATGTAAAAAAAATTAACGTCGGACCTTATTACGACGGTCGGCAAAGCAACGCTAATATATTGAAGACAGTTGTTAGAGTTAATAAAAAGTGACGTTAAACCCCATGTTATGACTCTTATTTTATGCAGTTGTACTTATATAAACATCCAAAAGATATAACATCATTTCATAAACCAAACATCAATTCATATATAACATAAGTCTTAGTCCAATAGTTAAACTAATATCCTTACTTCTATATATATACTACTTTTGTAATGGTAAACATTACATGAAGATATAAAGAAGCCTGTAAGAGGTCGTTTGAAAATGTTTAAGGTAGAAGAGCTCTTCTTCGTATCCTTTGCCTTTCGAAGTCTTTTTGGCTTATGTTCATCAAATGTCGACGTATTCCTGAAAAACATAAACAATACATTGATATAGAAACAATACATTCAAGTCAGAGGTAAGGCAAAACCAGTTTTACTTCTCTCCAAGTTTCTTCTTAGCCTCAGTCCGTGTCTCAACAACTTGAGCTTCTGAACAACAACAAGAACTAAATCCACAGACCACAGAGATTATGAGAACACTGAAAACACAAAATATAGTAAGGAGGTTAAAAGACAAAGAGATGAAATATAGGAAGCTTTTGCTCTAAAAAGAAGCTTTTCTCTTTTGGCTTCTGGATATTGAAGAACCTAGATAAAAAAAAAAAACTACAAACAAATAGACGGAACTGTGGCCACAACACACATATGAATCAATAACCAAAGGAGACATGCACATAGTGACAAAAACTCATGTTTAAAGATGAAAGTAACATAGCTAATGAACAAATTTATAAAGAATGTTTTTCATTACTTAACCAAAGAGATTTACAGAGAATATATATAGAGGTATACAACAAGTTATAGGTCCTACAAAGAAGGAAACAACTAGGAAACGGATGTCGTGGAGTAGTTAAATGAGATATCCCATTTTGTGAAAGGAATGAGGCAAGAGCAACAAACTCAACACAAAACTCAAACAATCCATAGATTAGATTAGCCAAACTGCAATTAGAACAGCAAACAAAAAGACAAAAGTTTTTCCAAAACAAACATATAAATAATTGACACAAAGAGACACGTAAAAGGTTCATGTCTAAAGATGAGATTTTGGAAGAATTTAACAAAGCTAATGGGTCAACTAACACATTAAAAGATTGAGAATTTGAGTGTTTAGTTCCTAATAGCCCAATGAGGCAAAATCCCATTAATCAAGTTCTTAATAGCAATGGCCTTACCAATAAGTTCTTGAATATCAGACCCAATCAAAAAAAATTCAGCCATAACCCACAAAACCATTCTCGCCCAAGTCGGATACCCATCACAACAAAGCTCAGCTAAGTCAAGACCCGTCGCAACACCAAGCAACGCTGATAAGAGATTAAGAGCTAAACCATAAGTGATATCTAAAAATTACCTTAATCTGTTGGTAGAGCTCAGACATTTGAAAAAGAATGGTGCGAAGCTTGCTTCAATGGCAAAATAACAGCGGGGATTTCCTCTACAAGATTTCCAAGCCGCATGCGCTATCAATTTCGTTAGAGATGAAATCATAAACACAAAATTAGAAAAACCCTAGATACCCTTTCAAAACCACCAGAGACGGCGCATAGATCGAGAACGACATGGGAATAGAGGAGGAAAGAGCACGGGCATCAAGCTGTGAAATGGCTGGAGGCAGTCGATCCGATTGAAGCCATCACCGGAAAATACAAGCTGCATCTCTTGAAATCGATCTCGATTTGTCGGGTACACGGACGGAGGAGGCGGCTGGTCTCGCCGGAAGAAATAGCTGAGATGAGTGACAAGGTGGACCTGAGTGATGAGAGAACTTTCTTAGAGAAGAAGAGACGACTTTTGGGGAAAAATGTCGAAAAATGCGCGAATTTTCAAATTTGGAACAAGAAAAACATGAACTTTCGAAATATCATTTAAATCATAAAGTTTAGTTTGACTTTTGATAAAATGGTTAAGTTTTCGTTGACTTGGCTATTTCGGGCATATCGTTAAATTTCTGTTAACGAGACCCTGATGGGGTTAACTTTCCGTTAGAAATATCCGTTGAATCGAAACGACGTCGTTTTGAATTGATGTGATATTTATAGTTAGATTGGAAGTATATATTAAAAAAACGTTTTTATAAAATTATAAGAACAATTCAAAACGATGTCGTTTCAATTCAACGGAGATTTCTAACGGAAAGTTAACCCCGCCATCTTCTCGTTCACGGAAATTTAACGACATGTCCAAAAGGCCAGGTCAACGAAAACTTAACCATTTTATCAAAAGTCAAACTAAACTTTATGATTTAAATGACATTTCGAAAGTTCATGCTTTTTTTGTCCCAAATTTGAAAGTTCGCGCATTTTCCGACATTTTTCTCTTTTTTTTTGTCTTCGATGAATTAAGGGTTATGAATTATGACTTGAGGTTTTTTTTTTTCTTTTAAGTTATGGGCGCTAAATCTATAATTTTAGGTAAATGTTGGCGGTCATAAGTGATTTTAGCTTTCTACTTCGTTAATTTTGTGCTTAGCAATTATGAAAATGAGCTATCGTCATGTGTTATCAATGTTCATTTTTCTTGTAGTGAAACCTGATTGTATAATTTCCTTAATAATTTTTCTATTTTAAAATTTTTTTTTTGTACAATTACTAACTTAGAAATAAAAAGTTAAGTATAATTTTACAATTTTGATTTTGATAGAAAATATACGTATAATTTCTTTATATATACGTATAGTTTTTTTACTATGATCTAACTGTTTAAATATATAATATTTATATAATTATCTTTTAACCATTTTTAAGTTGTTTAAAACAAAATGTTTGGTTTCTAGGTGGCAAAATCTCTTATGGAAATATAGGAACAATTTCCTTATAATTAGTTGTTTACATTTTAAAACTGTTTCCATTTATAATTTTCTTATAATTATCTTTTTACCTTTTTATTAATTAGAAAGGAAAAATTATTTGATACATGGCAAAATCTGAGATCAAAATATTTGACACGTGTCATGATATAAGATTGGAACCAATCCAACTTATGATCATTCAATGATCAAGAGATTCCAAGCTTAATCCCGCGGAAGGATGGAAACGACGTGGAGATAGAATGATTGACTCGCTCAATCAATGGGTTAATCGACTCACTCGATCAATGAACGAAAGAAGGTTGTTGAACTTATCAACAATCTTGATCCGCAGATTGAAATAGGCCTAAGAGACTCAAACTTTGACAAGAAGAAAATGTTCTTATTACTTTAATATGATCAAGGATGTTTTTACAATGAGGAATGAGCTGAGCTTTTATAGAGCTCTTACACAACGGTTATGAAGTCTAAAACAAGAATAAAATCGCAAAATTAAATGACAAAGTAGCCGTTGGAGATTTAATGAGAAAATCGTCCAAGTAAGAAAATAGCCGTTGGTCTTCAGCCTGGAAAGCTTGGGCGTGTATAGGTGGCTCCTTGGGACGTTTAGGTTCACTGCATTAAGTTGGAGAAGGCGCATAAGTGATTGGGGAAAGATCTGTTTTGCATTGATGCCTCTCGTGTCCGAATAAGGCAAACTCGGCTCCGGATATGGAAAGTGAAGGTGTGGAAGGATCCGCCTGATCCTGTGTGTCTTGGTGCACCTTAGAGTGTTGTAGGAGGCTTCTAGAAGTAGAAAAACGTCTCCTGGGCGCCAATGATACGTTTGGAGTCTCCTAACCCCGCAAGAGTCCAAATAAGGCAAGCTGAGAATCATCTGGTTTAGAAAATTAATATCTTCATGTATGTCCAAATCGGGCATGCTGGGAAATTGAATAACTCGTTCGTGTGAACTCCTTTTGGGCTGATTCTTCTTCGAGGTGCTCGGTATTTGAGCTGAGAATGTATTCCAAGTATTCTCTGGGACGGAGGACATGATCTTGGACTTCGTCTGGACTGAACAAGGCTCAGGGGTCTTCTCGGGTAGGCTGAATCTGGTTTGGCCCGAAGTTGTAGATAAAACTTTGTTAAAAATCCCACTTGGCTGCTCCTGGGTTGTTGTTTCTCGCCCATAATCTTCTCCATGGTTGGTTCTTGGGTTGATGACCGCATCATGTCACGATCTCGTGAGTTACTAACTTTGAAACCCTTCTTATATATTAAAGGAGAAGTCAAAAGTGCTCATGTTCGCTCTCACCCCCCCCCCCCTTTAATGAGATTAAATTAGTTAAATTGCCAAATTATTTATAATAAAAAAAACCCGAGGTTTAAAAATTTTAATATCTCGGATTTGTTTGGTCGTCGTATAGAAACCCTAATCTGACTATTGGGCTTATTTTCTGTCTAAAAAATGGCCCGGTATAATTTACACCGTCATATGTGAACCCCTAAAACTTTATGTTAGAAATCCCTATAAATATAGGAGGTCTCCCTAGAAACTCAAACATCACGGTTTGATTTTTATGCATAGCCATTATGGTTTATAGTGTTTTTTGTACCTCAAAATTGGTCCTTTCTATGATGCGTCATCATCGATATTTTGTTCTCCTTTTTATGTTATGGTCACTTGGAAAGTAAGATCTCATAGATCTTTGCCAATTGTTGATGAGTTTTTTAAACGAGGTTTATAGTTTGATCTATTACAGCTTTTGGTTTTCGTAGTTGTTTGGTTTAATATGCGAGAGTATTCTCATGTTTTGATTAGCACCTTTTTCTTTGATTAGGTACAAAACAATCTCAGGTGTGTCTCTAATCTTGTTTGATCTATGCGTATAAAAAACAAAAAAAATCTTATATTGATTTCTTTTTCTGTTTTGTGACTATATAGATACGATCATTGATAGTAGAATTTTTTTTTAGTTTCTCAATTCCTATAGCACTATCATGTCATTGTAGTACTTATGGTTATCAACCCATTTTAAGTGTGATGCAAACAGATGAGATGTGATCAGGAGTCACTAAGTCAAGCCAAGCAGAAATGAGTTTGGTTTTTTAACAGTTCTAAATGATCATGTAGAAAACAGTAAAATTGCAGAAATGGACTGCTATACTCGATCACACCGTCTCACTGCCAAAAGGGAGGGTGTGATCGAGTAAACCAGTGGTCACAGAGAAACATTGTTAAAACTTAAGCAACAAGTAACAAAGTAAACGAATAATCAAGTAAATGAACAGATTAATCAAATAGACGAGAAATTCCTAAGGATAAGGTAATCGAATGGAGTGGTATCCGTAGCCTATTCAGATGGTTAACAAAACGCAATCAAGTTATCCCTAGACAACAGGTTCAACAACAGATCAATTCACTACTATGATAGAAATCCTCAAGCAAAGCTAGCCTAGACTAATTCCCAGTAACGGAATCTAACTATGCAGGCAATACGATTCAACCTATTAAAGTCGATAAATGCTCTAGACGGCCAATCCCTTGGGATAGAGAAGAAAATCTCTAGAACTAGTAAATCAAGCATTCTATCAAACACCTTCTGGGTGCGGGAATGGTTTAGATCAGATTCTAGTTGATCAGACAGAAATAAGCAGTAAACACAACTAGTCCAGAAGGGATTCAATCAATTCTAGCACTTAACCATCTAAAAGACTATATATCCCACAACCCTTCTATTCCATCCTTAAGAACTCTAGGCCACTACTCAAAGACATGAACACGAATAGCAAAGAAAATTGCATAACTAAAAAAATCAAGAGAAGAGAAACAGAGTGATAGAAGAAATCAAATGCCGAATCTGAATAACTTGGAAGTAACTCGAACTACAAAGTTGCAGAAACAAAGCGGCGAAAGACTTAGGTAAGATAGAGTAAAAACTAGGTAAAAACTGAGATATCTCGGGACAAACCCTTGATATGTCTATATTTTACTAGTTTTTACCATGCATTTACATCTCATTTAGTCTAGTTTCATGTCTTTAAAACTGAGTTTGCATCATTTAGCTTCACTTTCAGCATTTAGGATCATTCTACATCTCTGTTGCATACATTCTTGCATTTTGGAGTTGTATCAGGTGTTTTTAGGTACTAAAGGGCTGTGGAGGAGTATGTACTCGAGTACCCACTCGAGTACCTACTCGAGTTCACCTGATAGCATCACCAGAGCAGACTGTATGAAGAATGGAACAACCTACTCGAGTACCCACTCGAGTACCTACTCGAGCAGAACCAGAGCAACCTACTCGACGAGTGCTAGAGAAGAGTACTCGAGCAGCTTCATGGAGACTAGACCAACCTATTCGACTAACCTACTCGAACAGGACCTGAGAGACTTAACCGAGCAAGATGCAACCTTTGAAGAATAGACTACTCGACCAAGCCACTCGAGTACCAACTCGAGTAGACCTTAAACCAACTTTTTATTTTGTCGTTTTGTGTACTAGGGTTTTCTACTTTTGCTATAAATAGACCTCTTAGGGCTTTGCCCAAAGGATCTCGTTTTTAGCCTCTGAACAATATTTTCTACAAACTTTTGTAATCCAAATTACTTTTGATCCTTTGAGTTTTTGCAATTATTTTCTTCTTCAAAGTTGTTTATCTTGCCTTGATCTATAACATATGAAGTTTTTATTGATTTCTGGGTTCGTGCAAATTTCTGGGTTTGTGTTCTTGAGCATGTCTGAGTAGTGGATTAGGGTTCTTGAGGATGGGATAGATTAAGTGTGGAATCCTTAGTTTATTTAGGTGGTTAAGTGTAGAATTGCTTGAATCCCTTCTGGTTTAGTAGTGCCTAATGCTATTTCCTCTCTGATAAATTGGAAGTTGATCTCGGACATTTCCACACCCACAAGGTTTTTGATGAAATGTCTGAACAAACTACTCCAGAGATTTACATACTCTAGCCCAAGATATTGGATGATTAGAATGTTCATTGACTATATTAGATTGAATCTTAATGCCTGCTAGGTTATATTTCATCAATAAGAATTGAGTTTGAAAGTGACTTAGCTTGAGGATCTCTGTCACGAGAGTGGAATGATTTGTATTTGAATCTATTGTCTAGGGATAGCCTGTTTGGATTGTTAATCACCTAAGTAGACTAAAGAGACTGCTATAATCGATTACCCTATCCTCAGGACTGTGGATATAGGATTCACACTCGATTATCTTTAAGTATTTTTGTGGAGAAAAACTCTTGTTAAATCAGGAAATAAATATGAGAATTTGAAAAGGAAAACAACCAAGAAAAGGAGTAAAGAAATTTGACGAAAGATGAAGTGCAAAATGCCTTGCGAAAATAGTAAAGACCGAAAAATGTATTGTATTGTTTAGAAGTAATCAGTAATGAGATTCGTCCTCCCTAAACACATGCGTTTGAGGTTGTTTTTATAGAGAAAACATGATCAATGCGATCATTTACTGCTCATAATCACGTTGATCTGCATTAATCACGTAAGTTACACTTTGACCGAAACGGCTTGAATTTGAACTATCTTGGGCTTCGCGTGGATCTTCCGAACTCTTTCTTGTTGACTCCGAACTCCCGCGTCTTGACGCTGCCGCGAGCCTCGAACAATATTCTCCTCGCTTCGGCCTTTCTCTATGCGAAATGTATGTTGAATAAGAGCGAACTCTGTACTGGTAAAGATCGATTCTCATAACAAAATATCTTTAATTCCAAGAGGATTATTATGTAATAATGACGTGGACAGATCCAAGTGGATCCTACCAAAAATGTGCGGGATCCGACCCCAACAAGGACCTTTTTTTTTTTTTTTTTGCTTATCTCTTTACCTGTTGCTTACTTGCTTATTGCTGTTTAGTATTGATAGTTATTTCTCTTTATGCATGATCACTCATGTTCTGTAGTTTTATCGTTTATGCATGATCGCTTAGGATTGCTAAATAACAAAACAATATCCTGCCTGGCTTGACTTAGTTGTTTCTGAGCATATCTTGATTGTTAGTAAGAGCACCTGATTGGATTGATAACCTCTTATACTGCAATGACATGAAAGTATATTAGGGTAATTGATAGTAATAACCTTAGTATCAATTTGGCGCCGTTGCTTTTTGGGTATCTGCTTGTTACATTCAAGATTTTTGAATTGCTAAGATCAAGTTCTTTCTTTTACTTTGGTTACTAACTTCTCTCTTCAACAGCTTGTTTTTGTGTTCCAGGCACTAGCTCGAGTCCATACTCCAGACGTGCATGCAAACTCTATGCGAACTGTATGTTGAATAAGAGCGAACTCTGTACTGGTAAAGATCGATTCTCATAACAAAATATCTTTAATTCCAAGAGGATTATTATGTAATAATGACGTGGACAGATCTAAGTGGATCCTACCAAAAATGTGCGGGATCCGACCCCAACAAGGACCTTTTTTTTTTTTTTTTTTTGCTTATCTCTTTACCTGTTGCTTACTTGCTTATTACTGTTTAGTATTGATAGTTATTTCTCTTTATGCATGATCACTCATGTTCTGTAGTTTTATCGTTTATGCATGATCGCTTAGGATTGCTAGATAACAAAACAATATCCTGCCTGGCTTGACTTAGTTGTTTCTGAGCATATCTTGATTGTTAGTAAGAGCACCTGATTGGATTGATAACCTCTTATACTGCAATGACATGAAAGTATATTAGGGTAATTGATAGTAAAAACCTTAGTATCAATTTGGCGCCGTTGCTTTTTGGGTATCTGCTTGTTACATTCAAGATTTTTGAATTGCTAAGATCAAGTTCTTTCTTTTACTTTGGTTACTAACTTCTCTCTTCAACTGCTTGTTTCACTACAAGAAAACATGAGATTAGCGACTTAATTCGGCGACTAATTTTGCAGTCGCTACATCTAGTGACCGTTTAGCTACGTTTTGGCGACTAAATATGAACCAAAATACGATAGTCGCTAATTAGTATCTAATATGAGACTGATTTATATTGTCGTTATATAGTCGCTAAATATGGCGAAGGATTAGTTACCGAATATTTAGTCGCCAACTGGAGCGACTCAGTGGCTACGAATTAGCGACTGCGTAATTCTAGTTGGACATTCAAATTGGGCCCAAAAGCCCAACAACCCAGTAACGTTAGCCCATGAGCCCAAGTATGAACGTTTTCTACGTTCTCCCTTCGTAGAAAACCCTAATCCCGTTTTGCTCGCACCCAAATCAAACCCTAGATTCTCTCGATCTAGCGACGAACCCTGATTCTCGACCGAATTGTCTCTCGAATCTCTCTCGATGGCTCCGAAGAGAGGAAGAGGAAGAGGAGGAAGAGGAAGGGCTCCGAAGGTTTCCCCAAATCGACCTGTCGCCAATCGACCCACTGCTTCTGGGACGTCAAATCGAAGACCCAGTACTCTTCCTAGCCAGTATACCTTCACTCCGGCGAATCCTGAAGCCCCAGAGACTCAGCAAAGTCCGGTAAATCCTGTAGCCCTAGAGTCTCAGCCTCCGACTCATAGAGACTATCCTCCTCCGACGCAGCTGTTCCAGTCCGGCGATGATTCTCCTCGAGGCTCTGGGTCGCATCCATTTCGGGAATCTGGATCTACTCAAGTTCGAGGGTCTGGATCTGTTCAAGGACGAGGCTCTGTAGGATCTATTCATCGTCTAGCTTCTCGGTCGAATCAACCTCCTGCGCCGGTTCAACCTCCTGCGCCGGTTCAACCTCCAGCGTCGACTCAGCCTGCAGCGTCAAATCGACAAATACCATCTCGTCAACAAAGACCTTCTCCTCAACCTCGAGCCTCTGTATCGCATCATAGTTCTCAGGCTCAAAACTCACACGAGGAATCTGAAGATGAGGAAGCTGAAGGTGAATCTGAAGAAGATGTGTTGAGGGATTCAACACTCCCAGAAGATGTCCTCGCAGATTTACATGCTACACTTCTCATCCCAGGCCGTGAGAAGTTCACCACCGTCATCTCTCCCAACCTCGAGCCTGAAACCACTTGGTAAACATTTTTAATTTTGATTGTATATAGGTCTGATTGTATATAGATTAGGTAAATAGGTTAGCTTGGTAAACATTTTCAATACTTAAGTAGAGTCTTCTTATTGGTCTGCATGTTTTGGTCTTATAGTCTGTTAGGTTTGCTTGTATATAGGTCTGCTTGTATAGTTTGAGTTAGAGTCTGTTAGTATATAGTATTAGCTTTATTGGTCTGCTTGTATAACTTAAGTAGAGTCTGGTTGTATAATTTGAGTTTGAGTATGTTTGTATTTGATTAGGTCTACTTGTTTATAGATTATGGATGGTATCAAAGCTAACTGGTTTATTTGATTGTAGGTTTGGTAAGGACAATGGAAAGCTAACCCGGAAGATCACTAAATGTTTCACAAACAAGTTTGATGGGCCATATTACAATTGGAGCTGTGTTCCTACTGGTAGAAGAGAAAGATACTTCCTCGAATTCGCGGTAAAATTCTGTCTCCTCTTATACTTATGTAATTACACTTTTGTTTTGTTTTTTGATCACTTACACCAAACTCTACTCTTGTTTTGTAGAAACTACACACCTGGCATCCTTCAGTGACAGGTGTTGTTGAAGCTAAATTCTACAAGATTTGTCAGGTGCGGATGAAAGACATGGTTAGCAAGGCATGTTCAAAACGAGAGAGGCCAAATTGGATCGAGACAAAACTTTGGATAGAGATGTGTGCCTATTGGGACACTAAAGAAGCATTAGCAAAGAGTTCAACCACATCAGCAGCTAGGATGTCTGACCGTAATGGTCTTGGTCCTCACAAGCATGTTGCTGGTCCAAAGTCGTTTTTACAAATAGAGCAAGAGATGGTACATTCTGACCTATTTACTTTGTTTTAGTTTTAGATTACTTAGACCTATATATTTACTTTGTTCAGGAAGTTGAATTGGGAAGACCTCCTACTATTGGTGAAGTTTTCATCAGGACTCATACCAAGAAGGATGGGACTTTTGTGGATAGGAAGGCGCAGGAAGTCCATGAAACATATCTCAAGAACAAGGCAGCTAAGTTGGCTGCCCTTCAAGAGAATGATGAACAAGCAGATGGGACTTCGCGACGATCTGAGCTATCTCAAGAGGAGGATGATGAGATCTTCCTTCAGGTAAATAGTCTGTTATTTATGGTTGCTTTTGTTATGCAGTCTAACTGTGTAATACTCTTTCTTTTGGTATGCAGTCTACTATCACAAACGACAGAGGAGAATACTTTGGTGTTGGCAGCCTCGGGGTTTACATCAACGGGAAGCGCAAGTACCCAGGAAGCAGTTCTTCTTTCACAACACTCCAATCACAGCTTGAGGATGCTAACCGGAAGATTGAGGAACAAGCAGCGCTCCAAGCAGAACGTGAAGCAGAGGCTTTGCGGGTCGCAGCTGAGCAAGCAGCTGAGATCAAGCATTTGGCGATGGTGAAGAAGTATTTGAGCGAGACTGACCCAAAGTTTATGGCCTTCCTCAAGTCTCAATCTGCTGCCACTGATACTACTACTGCTGCCACGACTGCTGCCACTGCTGCTGCCACTGCTGCTGCCACGACTGCTGCCACTGCTGCTGCCACGACTGCTGCTACTACTGCTACTATTCCTACTGCTCAACAACCATAGGTCCCTCCTTCTCTAAACTTTCCCTCCTTCTCTGAACTTGAAAACATTTGTGTTGCTTTGAAAACTTGTGTAAGTTGTTTGGTTACTTGAACTTGGTTCTTATGTTTATGTATGTTTATGTTGTGGTTTATTTTATAATGTTCTTATGTTTTAAATAGAAGTCTTTTTGCTTATAAATTGGTAATAACAATCAAATTAGCAACAATTTATTCTTCCAAAATTAGCATTCTAAGTCGATAATAATCAGTCGCAAAGTAGTATCAATTCAGTTACCAAAACATTTAGAAAATAGTCGCCATGTAGTGACATAACAGTCGCTAGATTCGTCACAAAACAGTCGCCAAAAGAGTCGCAAACTTAGCGACTGTGTGACGACTGAATAGCGACTGCAAATAATGGTCGCCTATTAGTCGCCAAATAGCGACTGTTATGCGACATATTAATTTAGCGACGATTTTGTTACTATTAGTGTAGTCGCTAAATCCATGTTTTCTTGTAGTGTTTTTGTGTTCCAGGCACTAGCTCGAGTCCATACTCCAGACGTGCATGCAAACTCATTCTAAAGGCTCAGACAATCTCATCAGCTACAAAGACAACATCAATCGGTTAGCTCGTGAGTTGAGAGAGCGTAGAGACAGAGACGGATGTGAACAGCACAATCCAGTTGCTATGGAACCACAAGACCAAGACAATTAGGGAGTTGGGATACCAAGGAATATTGGTGCTGGTGATGCACCAAGAAACCATCAACAGCGACAGGGAATCATTCCACCTCCTGTCCAGAATAACAATTTCAAGATCAAGAGTGGATTGATCTCAATGATACAAGGAAACAAGTTTCATGGGTTGCCTATGGAGGATCCCTTAGACCACTTGGATAACTTTGACAAGCTCTGCAGCCTCACCAAGATCAATGGTGTTAGGGAGGACGGTTTCAAGCTGCGCCTATTTCCCTTCTCGCTGGGAGACAAAGCACACCAATGGGAGAAGACACTACCTCCTGACTCCATAGCATCTTGGGACGATTGTAAGAAGGCCTTCTTAGTAAAGTTCTTCTCAAATTCAAGAACTGCAAGGCTAAGAAATGAAATCTCCAGTTTCACCTAGAAACAGTCTGAATCCTTTTGTGAGGCCTGTGAGAGATTCAAAGGCTACACTACACAGTGTCCACATCACGGTTTCAGTAAAGCTTCTTCGCTTAGTACACTCTACAGAGGAGCTCTGCCCAATATCAGAATGTTGCTTGACACTGGATCTAATGGGAATTTCTCGAATAAGGATGTAGAAGAAGGTTGGGAATTGGCTGAGAACTTAGCTCAGTCCGACGGTAATTATAATGAAGACTTTGATCGCTCCAACAGAGCTATTGGTGATTCGGATGCCAAGCATAGTAAGGAGATCAAGGCTCTCAACGATAAGCTGGATAAGCTTCTGCTGACTCAACAGAAACAAGTCCACTACATCAATGAAGAAGAGCACTATCAACTTCAAGAAGGGGAGACTACTCAAGCAGAGGAAGTCAGCTACATACAGAACCAAGGTGGTTACAACAAGGGCTACAACCCCTACAAGTCTGCACATCCGAATCTATCCTACCGGAGTATGAATGTTGCCAACCCACAAGATTAGGTTTACCCCAACCAGCAACAGAATCAATCCAAGCCTTTCGTTCAATACAATCCAGGATTCGTCCCAAAGCAGCAGTTCAGTGGAGGTTATCAACAATAGAATCCACCTCCTGTTTTTGCACAGCAACCACAGCAAGCTCCACCTGCACAAGATCAAGACATGAAACAGATGCTTCAGCAGATTTTGCAAGGTCAAGCAACTGGTGCTAAGGTTCTTGATAAGAAAATGGCTGAGATTCACAACAAAGTAGACTGCTCCTACAATGATCTCAATATCAAGTTTGAGACTCTAAACTCCAAGATGAAGTACATGGAGAGCCAAGCTGCTTCTACTTTTGCACCTAAGAATCCCGGATAACTACCCGGGAAAGCTATTCAGAACCCGAAGGAATATGCTAATGCAATTTAACTACGCAGTGGTCGAGAGCTGCAAGCTCGACCTACCCTAGCACCTGTCACTGAGGACAGTGAGATTCAAGAAGGGGAGGATTTCATTCAGAATGAGACTCAAGTCGAAGACACAACTAAGCTTGACCAAGATACTGTCCCTAGTGATCAAGCTAAAGATCCTTAGATCGAGAAACCTGTTGTTGATAAGAGTAAAAGGAAAGCTTTCGTTCCACCACCCTACAAGCCCAAAATACCATTTCCTGGAAAATTCAAGAAGGATATCATTGAGAAGTACAGAGCAATGTTTGCTAGACACATCAAGGAGATAGAAGTAAAGATGCCTCTCATTGACGCTTTCATGCTGATACCGGATTCTCACAAGTATTTGAAAGACATGATAATGGAGAGAATTCAGGAAGTACAAGGAATGGTTGTGTTGAGTTATGAGTGCAGTGCTATCATACAAAAGAAGATCATACCGAAGAAGCTAGGAGATCCCGGTTCATTTACTCTACCTTGTTCACTGTGTTGGGGTCGGATCCCACACATTTTCGGTAGGATCCACTTGGATCTGTCCACGTCATTATTACATAATAATCCCCTTGGAATTAAAGATATTTTATTATGAGAATCGAGCTTAACCAGTCGGGAGTTCGATTCAGTTTATAAAAAGAGTTCGATCTTTACCAGTACGGAGTTCGCTCTTATTTCAACATACAGTTCGCATAGAGAAAGGCCGAAGCGAGGAGAATATTGTTCGAGGCTCGCGGTAGCGTCAAGACGCAGGAGTTCGGAGGCAACAAGAAAGAGTTCGGAAGATCCACGCGAAGCCCAAAGATAGTTCAAATTCAAGCCTTTTCGGTCAAAATGTAACTTACATGATTAATGCGGATCAATGCAATTATGAGCAGTAAATGACCGCATTGATCATGTTTTCTCTATAAAAACAACCTCAAACGCATCTGTTTGGGGGGAATCTGATTATTCATTACTTCTAAGCAATACAATACATTTTTCTCTCTTTACTATTTTTCGCAAGGCATTTTGTAATTCATCTTTCGACAAATTTCTTTACTCCTTTTCTTGGTTGTTGTCCATTTCAAATTCTGGTATTTACTTCCTGATTTAACAAGAGTTTTTCTCCACAAAAATACTTAAAGAAAATCGAGTGTGAATCCTACATCCACATTTTGGCGCCGTCTGTGGGGAGTTACCGCAAAACTCTTTAATCTCAAAATCCTTCTTTCCCAACCAAGTAACTATGGCTGATCAGCAAGCATTGAGCGATCTGACCAATCAAATGGGTACACTTGTTACTACCAACACCGCTTTTGGTGAAAGGTTAAACTCAATCGAGCAAACCTTAACAAGTGTTCGAACCACCCAGACAAATTTGTCAAACGCGCAGAACGCTGTTTCGAGCCGTCTAGATAATTTGTCCTCAGTGCGAACAACTACGCTTCAGTGCAGGTTATTCGCGACTCCTGGGATTACTCAAACCCCTCCAGGAGGCCAACCTGCTAATACTAGCAACCATGCAGCCGTAGGGGATGCGACTAACCCAACCGGGGAACAAATTCCCCAGGCTCAGGGAAACCTTCCTATTGAAGACGGATTCCTTATGGAAGACCTTGATGTCACCCAATCAGACGATTTCATTAAAGTTCGTCAAGAGCTTAAGGAAATGAAGTCGAAATTTCATCAGGCGACCAGTTCGGCGCCTGAGATCGATCGAGTAATCGAAGAAACTCGTCGAACACCCTTTACCTCGAAAATCTCGAACCTTCGAATCAAAGATTCTCGAAAAGTTAAGTTACCAACTTATGACGGTAAAGGAGATCTTAAAAATCACCTCGCTGCTTTTCAGATCGTCGCAGGAAGAATTGATCTAGAACCAGGCGAGAAAGATGCCGGATTTTGTAAACTATTTTCCGAAAATCTTTCCGGACCGGCTCTGTTATGGTTCACCCAGTTAGAAAATCTTTCCAGACCGGCTCCCTTGCATAGTGTCCTTTTACCTGACATTTAAAACAAGTAATATCACGAGCTCTTTGATTATTAGGCTTACCTTGTTCAGGTCTGACTCCTTTTGATGTTTCCGGCATAGTCTTTTTGAATTTTGGATCCACATCGTTAGGTTTTCCTTTTTCTAGAGCTTTTTGAGGCTGTGGGGTCCAAGGGGCCTTGCTGCGGTTGCTTGAAGCAGTCTTTCTCTTGATGTATTGCTCAGCCTGAACTGCTATGTGTAGCAACTCATCCATATCATGATAGGTCTGTCTTTCTACCTTCCTAGCAATCCGATCATGAAGTCCATCCAGAAACTGTGCCATCAGGTTCTCATCAGATTCTTCTACTTCCAATATGTTCTTAAGTGATTCAAACTCCTCATAGTATTCTTCCACAGATTTGGTTCCTTGAGTGAGCTTTCTGAACTTCTTCTGCAGCTCACGGTGGTAGTAGACTGGGACATATCTCTTCCTTAGCTGAAACCTCATGTCTTCCCAAGTAGTGATTGGTACATGTATGTGCCTCCTCCTTTCGGATACATCTCTATCCCACCAAGTTAAGGCATTATCAGTGAGTTGAGCAGCAGCTAGGGCTATCTTCCTTTGATCTGAATAGTTGTAGTAGCCAAAGATATACTCCATACGTCTCTCCCAATCAAGGTATGCATCAGGATTAACCTTTCCAGCAAAAGTTGGAGCCTTGAGTTTGAGATCATGGCCTCCTTCTCTCCGGTTGCCTTCATCTCTTCCTCTTCCTCTATGGTACTGTCTCCTTGGTCTCAGGTTGTGGTTAAGATCACGTTGTTCTTCTTCAGAATCAAACAGATCTTCAACATCATACTCTTGGTTGTCTCTTGGTGCAGCAGCAACATGTGCTCTAGGTGCAGGTGGGGGCTGTTCAATCCGATTTATGCGATCAACAAGATTCTGGAGTTGAGTTTGGATGTTTGCAAGTAACTGAGCCACGTTCACATCTCCTCCTTGTCCCTCCATGATTGAAAGCGTTTTCTGTCTCAAAGAACAAATAGATCAAGTGCGCGGGAAGTTGAACGGTCTAAATCTCAAAACAGACAGATCTAGGATATGAACGGTTTTAAACAATCAAATGATCAGATCTAAGCGTGGTTTTTATGGGGTTTCCTTTTTAGAACGTGAACAATCACAATAGAGCAGAAACGAACAGATCTAACAAAGGAAAGAAGTCGAAACGAACTGGAACAAAAACGAAAAGACAAAACCTTATTTGGAGCGTTTTAGCTCTGATACCAGATGATACAGGCACGATCCTGCAGATTGATTGACTCGACCAACTAGCTCGACCGACTAGCTCGACCTGACGCAGAGTGGAGTCTACTAGAGCTAAAACAAAAGGTGGAAGATGGTGAAACTGTTGCTGGAGTAAAGTCTCTCTCAACAGATCCAAGTGAGTGGAGGATGGAATAGAAGCGGAATGGTAGAGAATCAGTTGCTGGACTGAAGTCACTCTCAACAGATTCAATAGAGATGGAGATGAGTAGATGGGTGGAGTGAGTGACGCCACACAGATCTGTGAAAGGATCTATGATGAGTCTGGACTCAATCTTCAAGGATTCTCACACAAGAAGAAGGAGAACGTGGTTGCTTCTATCTCAGAAGTTGACCTAAGAAAACTCTCAATTTATTTCATAAAACTTGTTAAAGATACATAGCTGAGAAGGGACTTTATATAATAGTCCAGCAGCTGGGGACCTTCTAGGGTCGAAATTATTACATAATAATAGGACTAAACTTGCAAATAAAAAGGACTAAACTTGCAAAACAACAGACTCGAAATTAGGACCTGAGACAAATAAAAGACTCAATAAAAACCCAACGGTCTTATTCCTACAAAACAAGAGAAGAACGATTTATTATTTGAATTCAAACACTTACCTCGGAAATATTGCCCATGCACGCTCTAGCCCTTCATTGAATGATTTTGGAAATGATGAAAAGAGCGGGTTCCTTTATTCCTTGTAAAATCGGTAGAAATGAAGCTGTTTGAGTCTTGAGTTGCACACAAGCTTTATCTTTGATGATCTCGGTTTCTTGGGATGTTCCATGCTCAAAATAGTTGTTGTCTTGTTCATTCTCCAAGTCTTGAGCTTTTGAAACGTTTGGATTGATATGAGGCTCAATAGGCGTCTCTCGGATAATATCCTTAGTGAATGACCTTCCTTCGAGTTCCTCTTGCTCTATGAGTGTAATCAAGCTTTCAATGGACTTGTTGAATTGTTCCCTTAAGCGTTTGGTTCCTGATCTTGTCCTTGGTGCTTGAACCATGGTTGTGTTGTTGTTGGCTTCTTCCTCTGAGTTAGTTAGGATAGTCTCGATGTCCTCATCAATTATCTTCTGTTCTTTATCTTCTTTTTTTCTATTTTATTTCATCTATTTATTTTCATCAAAAAAAATATCAAAAAGAAGATAATCCGTATTTGAGGATAAATCCTTTTTTTAAGAGGGAGAGTATGATATGATAATAGGAAGCAGCAGGACATGTGTTCATTGCTTCAATCGTATCTTCTCAATGACGAGAAATAAATTCACGAAACCACTTGGAAAATGTGCTCTGCTCAATTACGGAACCCCTCGAAGAAGAATCAAAGCAAAAGAAGATCAAACGAAGGAGTTATTCAATTTACAAATCATATATTCTCCAGTTTACCAGATTCGAACCTGCGCGCATTCAATTAAGATTTTCGACGAGACCAGAATGAACTAAGCTACAAAATGAGTTGTTCTATAATCTTGGTCCATGAGAGAAGCCCATCAAAGTGGATTCAGCCCAAAAACAATCAAGGAAGATCAATTTTCGTCCATGGCGAAGACTGCATTTAATTTTTTCGATTTTTCTCTCTTACATGCACTTTAGAGTTTGAATTTCATCTCCCTAGATGCTCTGCCTGTTAAGCTATTATTATGGATGTTTTGGATGTATTCCATATATATAATGAGGCTCATGTCATGAATAAAGAATAAGCCTTTGTGATATTTTTGGAATCTTTGAGAGTGACTTTTCATTTTTCGTCAATGGTGTGTAATATCCACTGGTTTGGTTAATGGTGTGTCCATTGATCAATACATGACCCATCTTGGTGCGTCATATCCAGGGGACCTTGTCGAGAGTGATTCTTTCAGCCTTTAATTCGTCTTAGTGTGTCATATCTAAGGAATTCAAGTTCGGTAAATCAAAAGTCTTCCGCAGCTCTTGTGTAACCATTCGCTCCACCATCCTTCTTGTGGCTTCACCGTCCTTTGAACCTAAGGAATATCTTTCACCGTCTTAGAGTGCCGACTCCTTGGGAGATTCTCATCACTTATTGCTTCTCAAATCTTTGTGGGTGTGGCCCAAGTCCTACGAGTTTATGGTTTTCGAGCTTCTAAACGGAAAAATACTACTTTAGCTTTTGGGATCCGGTTGCGGTTCTAGTTCTTATACCCAATCATAAACACGAGATCTAGTCATATTTGACTCCAAAAACACTAACCAAGCTTCTTATTGCTTCTCAAATCTTTGTGGGTATGGCCAAAGTCCTATGAGTTTTTAGTTTTGGAGCTTCTAAACGGAAAAACACTACCTTAGCTTTTGGGATCCGGTTGCTGTTCTAGTTCTTAAACCCAATCATAAACACAAGATCTAGTCCTATTTGACTCCAAAAGCACTAACCAAGCTTCTTATTGCCTCTCAAAGCTTTTTGGGTTTGGCCGAAGTCCTATGAGTTTTTTGTTTTGGAGATTCTAAACAGAGAAACAATAGTTTAGTTTACGGGATCCGGTTGCGGTTCTAGTTCTTAAACCCAATCATAAACATGAGATCTAGTCATATTTGACTCCAAAAACACTAACCAAGCTTCTTATTCTTCTCAAATCTTTGTGGGTGTGGCCAAAGTCATATGAGTTTTCGGTTTTGGAACTTCTAAACGAAAAAACACTACTTTAGATTTTGGGATCCAGTTGCGGTTCTAGTTCTTATAGCCAATCATAAACAAGAGATCTATTCATATTTGACTATAAAAACACTAACCAACCTTATTATTGATATGATAATAGGAAGCAGCAGAACATGTGTTCATTGTTTCAATCGTATCTTCTCAATGACGAGGAATAAATTCACGAAACCACTTGGAAAATGTGCTCAGCTCAATTACGGAAATCTTCGAAGAAGAATCAAAGCAAAAGAAGATCAAACGAAGGAGTTATTCAATTTACAATTCAGGTGTTCTCCAGTTTGCCAGGTTCGGACATGCGCGCATTCAATGAAGATTTCCGACTAGACCAGAATGAACTAAGCTACAAAATTAGTTGTTCTATAATCTTGGTCCATGAGAGAAGCCCATAAAAGTAGATTCAACCTAAAAACAATCAAGGAAGATCAATTTTCGTCCATGGTAAAGACTACATTTAATTTTGTCGATTTCTCTCTCTTACATGCACTTTAGAGTTTGAATTTCATCTCCCTAGATGCTCTGCATGTTAAGCTATTATTATGGACGTTTTGGATGTATTCCATTTATATAATGAGGCTCATGTCATGAATAAAGAATAAGCCTTTGTGATATTCTTGGAATCTTTTAGAGTAAGTTTTCATTTTTCGTCAATGGTGTGTAATAAGCATTGGTTTGGTTAATGGCGTGTCCATTGATCAATACATGATCCGTCTTGGTGCTTCATATCAAGGGGGTCTTGTGGAGATTGATTCTCATTTTCAGCCTTGAATTCGTCTTAGTGTGTCGTATATAAGGAATTCAAGTTCGGTAAATCAAGAGTTTTCCATAGCTCTTGTGTGACCATTCGCTCCACCATCCTTGTTCTTGTGGCTTCACCGTCCGTTGAACCTAAGGAATATCTTTCACCCTCTTAGAGTGCCAACTCCTTGGGAGATTCTCATCATTTGGTATCATAGCACCACTCTAAGCTCGGTGTATCATTCTATCATTCCATCATCTTCCCGTCTTTCATTTTCTTTCATATTGTCTTCTCATCTTTCATTTTCTTTCACATTATCTTCTGTTCTTTATCTTCTTTTCTTCTATTTTATTTCATCTATTTATTTTCATTAAAAAAAAAAGAAATCAAAAAGAAGATAATCTGGAGTTGAGGACAAATCCTTTTTTCATGAGGGAGAGTATGATATGATAATAGGAAGCAGCAGGACATGTGTTAATTGTTTCAATCGTATCTTCTCAATGACAAGGAATAAATTCACGAAACCACTTGGACAATGTGATCAGCTCAATTACGGAACCCCTAGATGAAAAATCAAAGCAAAAGAAGATCAAACGAAGGAGTTATTCAATTTACAATTCATATATTCTCCACTTTACCAGATTCGGACCTGCGCGAATTCAATTAAGATTTTTGACCAGACCAGAATGAACTAAGCTACAAAATAAGTTGTTCTATAATCTTGGTCCATGTGAGAAGCCCATCATAATGGATTCAGCCCAAAAAAAATCAAGGAAGATCAATTTTCGTCCATGGCAAAGACTGCTTTTAATTTTGTCGATTTCTCTCTCTTACATGCAGTTTAGAGTTTGAATTTCATCTCCCTAGACGCTCTGCATGTTAAGCTATTATTATGGAAGTTTTGGATGTATTATATCTATATAATGAGGCTCATGTCATGAATAAAGAATTAGCCTTTGTGATATTTTTAGAATATTTGAGAGTGAGTTTCATTTTTCGTCAATGGTGGGTAATATCCATTGGTTTGATTAATGGTGTGTCCATTGATCAATACATGACCCGTCTTCGTGCGACATATCCAGGGGTCTTGTCGAGAGTGATTCTCATTTTCAGCCTTGAATTCGTCTTAGTGTGTCATATCTAAGGAATTCATGTTCGGCAAATCAAGAGTCTTCCGCAGCTCTTGTGTGACCATTCGCTCCACCATCCTTGTTCTTGTGGCTTCACCGTCCATTGAACCTAATAATATCTTTTACCGTCTTAGAGTGCCGACTCCTTGGGAGATTCTCATCACTTATTGCTTCTCAAATATTTGTGGGTGTGGCCCAACTCCTATGAGTTATCGGTTTTGGAGCTTCTAAACGCAAAAATATTACTTTAGCTTTTGGGATCCGGTTGCGGTTCTAGGTCTTATACCCAATCATAAACACGAGATCTAGTCATATTTGACTCCAAAAACACTAACCAAACTTTTTATTGCTTATCAAATCTTTGTGGGTGTGGCCGAAGTCCTATGAGTTTTCTGTTTTGGAGCTTCGAAATGCAAAAACACTACTTTAACTTTTGGGATCCGGTTATGGTTCTAGTTCTTAAACCCAATCATAAACACCAGATCTAGTCATACTTGACTCCAAAAACACTAACCAAGGTTCTTATTTCTTGTCTAATCTTTGTGGGTGTGGCCGAAGTCTGATGTGTCGATAATTTGCATGTTTTCTGCATTCATTCATCATTGTTTTGAGTCTAGTTTCATAACATTCATCACTGTTTTATATCATTCTTCATCATTCTTGCATACTTTGCATGATTAGGATAGGTTTGCATACATTTTGCATTTCTGAGTTGTTTTCAAGTGATTTGGAGCTGTTGGCGATCAAATCGGAAGAAACGAGCCGGAGTCAGCAGAGTATACTCGACCACAAGGTCGAGTGCCTTCTGCAGCACTTACTCGACCATGTGGTCGAGTGAAAGCAGCCACCATCTTCTTGGCTCACTCAACCATACTAATAATAGGATTTTAAGATCAATTAATCCTAAAGCAGTATCCTGTCGTTGTAGTATTTTAGGTGTCAATCCAATCAGGTGTGATGCAAACAAATGAGATATGATCAGAAAGCACTAAGTCAAGCCAAGCATGAATTGGTTGTTTTCCTAACAGTCCTAGTGATTGGTACAGAAAGTTGTAAAAAGATACAAAAATGACTAATATACTCTATCACAAGGCTCACTGCCAGAAGGAGGATGTGATAGAGTAAAAGGGTCCAAAAACAGACAATTATCAAAACTCAATAGCAAGTAACAGAGAAGGTGAATGCAGCAGGTAAGTAAACAGATAAATCAATTGGATAAGAAACTCCTAAGGATGGGGTAATCGAATAGTGTGGACTCCATAATTAATTTCGATGGTTAACAATTCTCAATGAAGCTATCCCTAGACAACAGGTTCAACAACAGATTTATTCACTCCTGTGCAACAAATCCTCAAGCAAAGCTAGCCCAGACTAATTCCCATTAACGGAATCTAACTATGCAGGCAATAAGAACCGACTGTTAAAGTCAATAACCGCTCTAAACGTCCAATCCCTTGGGATAGAGACGATTATCACTGGAATTAGTAGATCAAGCATTCCATCGAACACCTTCTGGGTGCGGGAATGCTTGGGATCGAATTCCAGTTGATCAGAAAGGAATAATCAGTAAACACAACTAATCCAGAAGGGATTCAATATAACTACACTTAACCATCAGATTCGACCATGGGTCTCACAACTACTCTATCCCATCCTCAGAAATCCTAGTCACTACACAACATGCTCAAAGACACAGAAACGTTTGATGATTGCATAACTTCTAAGATTAAAGGAAATAAAACAGAAATGAACAAGGAAACGAAAGCGAAATCTCAATAACTTAGAAGAAAAGAAAATACAGAATTTCAGAAGCAAAAGCGGCTACTGAACGAAACTAGGTTGCGAGTCTAAAACGTAATTGAAAAAAGAATGTCTCAGGGAAAACCCTTAGAGACTTATTTATAGTAAAAACGACAAAGATAAGTAAGTGGGCTTCGAGTCCGCTTAACAGGCCCATGGAACGTTGTGGTCGAGTAGATGGGCTCAAAGTGGGCTTCATGGTCGAGCCTGAATCGAAGCCGCGATCAAGTGGTTCCTTCTCTCCTCTTCTCTTTCCTATGCTCAGGTTGTCTGGTTGAGTGCGGATTGATCAGAGGGTCGAGGTGGTGATCGAGTAGAATGGGTGGTGGCGTGGTCTGGACTGCTTCTTCTCTCTTGTGATCGAGTATATGGGTAGACTGTCAGGACGGACTGCTTCTTCAACCTTGCGATCGAGTATAACAGTGAACTGGCAGGATGGACTGCTCCTCTTCCTCTGCGATCGAGTAGAACAGTCTGGCTGGACTGCCCTGTGATCGAGTATAAGGGTCCTGGTGGTCTGTTGAGCTGACTGCTTCCCTCTCTGCTACTGGTGATCGAGTATAAGGGTCCAAATGTGACTTTCAGCTCTGTTTTCCTCTTTCTGAACACCAATAGCTCCGAAACACCTGAAACAACTCCAGAATGCAAAATGCATGCAAGACTAATGCTAGACACACTTAAACATGCAAATTATGCGAAATGATGATGAATGCTATGAAAGATGAACGAAACTAGACTCAAAATGGTGATAAATGGATGTATAAAACATGCAAATTATAGACATATCAACTCCCCCAAACTTAGTCTTTTCTTGCTCTCAAGCAAACAAGTAAGCATAAGATGAAGGAGAGGTTTGAAGGTGGGGATTCAGAACCAAAGCATCAGGTAAAATAGATAAAATCAAGGTCTAAGTTGGTAGTTCTAGGATGCGATATGATCGATCTCTACTCAAAAACGTTAGCCATGCCTTGTTATAGTTCAATTCGACTCTTATACTCGACCTACACATGCTTTTAAATCGACCAATCCCTTTAACATTCATTAGTTTCAGAACGTGAATCAAACAATGCACCATCAATGAACTCATTTGGCTTAAGGTGAAGGTCAGGAGACAAAGATAGTCCTTTTAAGGTGGTTCAAGTTTAGTAATAGGGGACTCTCAAAAGAAATGGACTGAGCTTTAGGAGAATGCTAAAGGTAAGACCCAACCTATGCATACAAGAATAGTATCTCATCTACCCAATAACATAAACCGTGTTTACACCAGCAGATGGTACTACCCCCAAGCCCAGATGATGATCCTAGTTCTACCCTTTGCACTCAAGGCATTTTTTTATCTTTGATCAAATCACTATTTCTTTTTCTCTGACTTTGTTTTAAGGAGAAGTTTTCTTTTACTCGATGGATCTAGTGGGTTTGGTTTTTCTTTCACAACTATGGCTCTTGTTATCTTCTTATGATAAAGACTTTTCTAAATTTTTGCTCTCTTTTGTTACAAAGCCTATCTATTCGACTTTTAGTTCCTCAAAACCCATTACTAGAGTAACTTGTTTCTCAACTTCCTTCTCCTAAAAACATCAATCTTTTCCTTCTTTTACTCATATACTCGATCCCCACCCAAAAATAGACTCCCACCTAGTCCTATCTAGTCCAGAAAATATGGACTAGAACTACATGAGACACTACTCTTGTCAGTTCAAACCTAACACTTTCTACCAAGCTCAATCCTGAAACAGGCCTCACAGTCACACAGGAGATATTACAGGGCTTTTAAAAGAGAGGTTTGGTTAAGGTCTAGGGAAACTGCTCCTATGATGGAAGCATCTACTTGGGTTAGCAAGGATGGTGAAAAGTTGAAAGAAAACCCAAGTATGTATATGGTATCCATGAGTTCAAATTTGATGCTAAGACATGATAATTGTAAATCAGATTCAGGTTCAAATTGATAGGGAATGGTATCAAATCATGACAGTGTGATCGAGTAGAGCATTGAAGACATGGTGCAGTTTTACTTCAATTTCATTGACTACGCATCAGACAACTAGCAACGAGGGCACTGAGTCTATCTACTGAACCAACATGCTTACAAGGCTATTTCATAATCCTATATGAAACATACTAGACTCGATCCTAAATGTGATGCAACTAGATGAACACTCTGTTTTTGTGGAATACATTTTCAGAAATTTTTCAAATTTTTTGGTTTTTTTTTCTATGCTTTAGATGAATGTAGACTCAAGTGTGAAATGCAAAATTTGAAAACAAGACTCAAAGAAAACATGCTAAATACGTCTTGAATCCTCCCCCAAACTTAAACTACACAGTCCCTTGTGTAGTAAAAATATGAAGGAGATTTCAAGAGAGACACTATAAAAACAAAAGCAGAAAATGGTATTTACAATGATGGTTGGGTGTGGTACCTCAGTTGAAGGTCCTGGAGATGTAGTCATCCATCTCCTCTCTGGTGTATTCCCATGGAATGTTGGGACCTTGTTGTTGCTCTTCCTCCTCTGGTGCAGGGTACTCGATCACAGGGTCGGCTTGGCGGTCAGTGCGGCGATTGAGTGGTCGCCTGGCGTTGAGGAGCCTCGCCTTGCTACCTGAGTGAACCGGTGCTTGCTTCCTTCTTCTCCTATGCTCTCTAGGTTCGTGAGAGGAATGTCTTGCTTGTGCCTGGGAAGTGTCTGCTTCCCTTTGTTCATAGGCGGATTGCCTGGGCACTTCGTAGACGTCTTGAACCGGTGCATAGGTTGAGTCCCTTGGTGCATCTGAATCATAACGTCTGGAGGGCATCTCTTCAGGAGGGTCTACTCTTGGTGCAGTAGTGCTAGTAGAGGAGCGGTTCAACTTCTTCTGCATGGATTTGTACATCTTGAAGAACTTTCCAATGAACTCGTCTTGGAACTTGCACCAGGCTTGGAGCTTGCTGATCTTCTCATGACTCTCATTGAGGCTCTTGCTCTGTCTTGATGGCGGTATGTGTTCAGCAAAATGGAACCTCCTGGTGTTATATTCCTCTATATCCAGGTCCTCTTCTTCTTCAGCAGCTTCGTTTTCTCCAGCATTGGTTCCTTCTTCTTCAGCAGGTTGAACAACTTCGTTCACGCCATAGAGCATCTGAACAGGTGGTTTGAAATCAATATTGCTTCTGTCCGTGATCGTGGTGAATGCCTGGTGAGGGAGGAGAAATCTCGCCCCTTCTGCTTCTGGAAGATCAAATATCCAGGCATACCTTCCATGCTGCATCTCCCAATCCAATGACGTGGTCTTCCTCAAGTATTCGATGTCGACCCACTTAGGAAGGACCTCTTCTGACTCTAAAGGCACTCCACATGCTAACAATATAGGTGTTATCAGCCCACCCATACACAATTTTCCTTTAGCAGTTTTTTTGGCATTCGTCACCGCCCATGATCTGTAGCTCCATAGGTGGCCGAGTAAGAAGAAAACAGTAGAAGAGTTTGACTTGTCACCCACCAACACGGTATTGTTTCTGGTTTCGCCCAGGGTTTCCTGCAGTGCCATCACCATCACTTCCATCTCCCCGTTGACGATCGTACCAGTTATCTCCCTTGCAAAGAGGACACTGGCGAGGCTGCGGTGGAAGTAGCGGAGGACTGGGCTCCTGATGGTGTTGCTCTTGGAGCGGAAGAGAAGAACTTACGTCATCTCCAATTGTCTCCAAGAGTCCAATTAACTCTATCCTGTCAACACGGTGGCCAGTGCCTACTCCGCTCTGAAACTCGAAGAGAGATTCCAGCTGCTTCAGGGGGAAGATGTACTCTTGGCCATGGATGGTGAAGGTCAAGTAGCCGAGCCCGTACTCTCTTTCTCTCTTCTTCTTCTTCTCAGAAAAGATCTCAACTTAGAAGGAGGAGAGAAACTGGATTGTTCCTCCTTGTAAGCGCTGTAGGGATGGTTTATGAGGGTGAATAGACTGGTTTGCTCACAAAGATACTCGATATCGTCATAGATACCGAGCTCCACCATCGTCCCTGGATGCGGGTACCTAGTCCCGACGAAGTTATGCCGCCTGAAGAGCTCACAGTACTCTTCCATTGAGATTTTTTTCTTGTCTGTCTTCCAAGGCTTTGTTGCAACGTCCTTCAACGAACTGGATATCTCCTCCATGATTTTCTTGCCTCTTGTGATGTCGTCTCTGAGCCGAGAGTACTCTTGACCTTCTCTTTCTGGAAGAGATGTAGACCATGACTCGTCCTCATTAACATTGTAGTTGTGATCCTGGCTAGAGGCGTAGCTCACCTGGTCATTGTATGAACTCATTTTTCGAACTGAACGAATCAAACTCAAAACTACAAATTAGTAGGTTAGTGAGTTCAAACAATTAAAAACCAAGATGGAAGAAAGAGTTAAAGTAAGTGAGCCTTAGATATAACAGATGGAAGCAGTTAAGGGACGATGTGGTCGAGTAAAGGAGGTGAGTGAATGGCGGTGGGAGAGAGCTTGTGATCGAGTAAAAGGAGTGAAAGGCGAACGATTTAGCTGCCTCGGTGATCGAGTAAACGGAGTGAAAGGTGGCTCGGCTTGGTTCAGTAGTGGCAAATGGACCTTGGCGATTGAGTAAGGTGATGGGGAGCGGGCGTGATGAAGGCCAGTGGTTGAGTAAACGTGTGGCAGAGGTGATGAAGTTGCGATGTTGGTGATTTTAGAGAGAGAAGTGAGCTGGTGAATGCTAGAGCTTTGTAGTGAGAGAGTGATGAGTTGGTGTGCTTAGTTCTCCTTTGAAGTGTTGGATATATAGGGGAATGGTGTGAGTGGTGTGCCCTTGAAGATGTGGAGGAGAATGAATGAGGCTTTAGGCTTGAAATCATGTGGAGGGGAGTGGAGCTCTCATTAGAAACATGTGGAAAAGAGGTGGGTAAGTTGGTGGCTTTAGTTTGGTGGGAGACATGATGGGATGTAGGAGACATGATGGGATGCCCCCATTGACTCAAGTGGGGAATCTCCTTAAGCACCATTAGCAAAATCGCAACTCATTAGAGTTGATTACTGTACCTTCAAGCTTGTTTTAACACTTGTTCCTTCTTCTATTTTTCAGCTCCTAAACAATCGAATTGCACCATACTGACCATTATACTCGATCTCAACGTTGGTAGGGTGCTCTGTAGCACACTCTCATCGTCTTGTTCTCCTTGTTATCGAGTATGTGGTTATGAATTAGAATTTTTTTGTGAGTAAAAACACACATACTCGACCCTCCTACTCGATGGCAGAGTCTCAGGGTGCAACAAAATTTTTTCAAATTTTTGGAGTCCGTTGGGCTGATATACTCGATCCCCATGTCCTTGGTAGAGTAGAATTTTTTTTGAATTTTTACTCTATCTCTAGATTGTTTCTCCATTCCTGAGAACCACAAACACAACCAAAACAAATCAAAAATAACAAGAAAGGAAAAATTTATTTACAGAGATAGTCATGGGATTTCCTCCCAAGTGAGCTTGTTTTAAGTCTCTAGCTTGACTCCTCACACTTATTAGGCGGAGAAGGTGTGACAGAGAAGACTTAAAAAGTCCTCTTCTTCACCGAGCTTATCATCATACTCAGCTGTTGAATACTCAATTCCTCTTTCCTCAGAGTAGGCTGCTTCCTCTTCTGGTAGACAGTCTGTCTCTACTGACCATTCCGAAGTGACTTTCCCTTCTGAAGCAATGTGAATGTTGGGCTGAGGTTGAACTTCTCTTTGAAATCGACTCAATGTGTCTCTAAACTCTTTGACAGTATAGGCCAGCTCCTGTATGGTTCTTTCTTGGAGATCAGACTTCTTTTTGAACTCTCGCCAATTAAACATTGAAGGTATACTCGATCGAGCGATTGAATTCGAAGGTTGAGTTTGGACTAGAACTGGTTCCTTCATTTTTGCGGCCTCAAATCCTTCTCCTAGAACTGCTCTCTGAATCTCTAAGGTCTTTCCCTATGTTGTTGCCCTTGTTAGAGTTTTGTTGATGTCAAACTGCAACCTGACGTGCTTCCCAAGGTTGAGATCAATCTTACCATATCTGACATCTATTACTGCTCCCACTGAGGCCAAGAAAGGTCGTCCCAAGATCAGAGGATCCTTAGATTCTTCATCCATCTCAAGCACAACAAAATCAGTAGGCACCTCTACTCCATTAATCATCACTGGCACATCCTCTAGCAGGCTAAAAGGTCTCCTTGAAGTCCTATCAGCAAGAATCAAGGTAATGTCACAAGGCTTGTACTGGACGAATCCTAACTTCCTTGCCACAGAGAGTGGCATTAGGCTGACTGAGGCTCCTAGATCACATAGACAATTGTTGAAAGTTAATTGCCTAATGGAGCATGGTAGAGTGAAAGATCCAGGATCTTCCAACTTTTCTTGAATAATCCTCTCATCAGTGGCTTGAATTGAATTGGTATCATATTCATCACCTGAATCTTGATATATGTTGAGCCTTTCCAATATCAAGTTTCTCACATCTCTGTGAGGGTCCGGAATCAGCTTGAGGACTTCTATTAATGGCATCACTGCTTCCATCTCGTCAATCTGTTTCTCTGCAAGAGATTCATATTTGTCTTTCCAAGTTTTCCTGAATGTCCATGGGAGAGCAAGTGAAGGTGAAGGACTTGGCTTGAATCGCTTTACCATTCTCTCGATTATAGCAGCTTTCTCTTCCAAGGCAGACTGAGTTTGATGGCGGGATTCAGCTGAATGGTTTAGTTCAATAACTGAGACTTCAATCCGTTTAGAAGCCTCCCCTTCCTGAACTTCACTGTCCTCAGTGATTGAGTGCTGGTCATGTCGAGTGGGTTTCTTCATAGCATCATTAATGTCAAACTTCATCTTAAAATCTTTTCCAAGATTAAGATCAATATTCCCTTTTTTGACATCTATGACCGCTCCGGCTGTAGCTAAGAAGGGCCTCCCTAAGATTAAAGGATCTTTTGGTTCTTCATCCATTTCGAGCACTTTGAAATCTGTGGGAACTTCAACATTTCCAATCTTGATAGGCACATCTTCCAATAACCCATGAGGTAGTCTAACAGACCCATCAGCCAGGATCAAGAAGTTGTTGCAAGATTTGTACTCGCTGAAACCTAGTCTCTTGGCCACAGAGAGAGGCATGAGACTTATGTAACCACCTAGATCACATAGGCAGTTACTGAAGGCTATAGGTCCTATAGAGCAAGGGAAGGTAAACGAACCAGGATCTCCCAATTTCTTGGGAGGTGGCAGAAAGATTGTATCCTTGGTCTTTGTAGTAGCTGGTTTTTCAACAGTGGGAGCGACTGGCGAAGCTGGTGGGCGAGTAGACTGCTTGTCAAGTATTGGCTCTTCTAGTGTTTGGTCAGCCACAACGTCATCTTGACAGAAATCCTCCCCCTCTTGAACTACACTGCTTGCAGTGATTGAGTTAAGGGCATGTCGAGTTGGCAGCTCTCGATCATAGCGGATAGTGATGGCGTTAGTAGTATATTCCTTGGGATTCTGAATTGACTTTCCTGGAAGTCCAGTAATCTTGGGAGCAGAGGTTGACCCAGTTTGGCCTTCCATGTATCCGACCTTTGAGGTCAGTGCCTCTACCTTGATGTTGAGATCGTTATGACTGCAGTCTATCTTGTTGTTCATGTCGGCCAGCTTCTTTGCGATCTCCATTAAACCTGATGCTTATCCTTGAAGAAGCTGTTGGAGCATTTGCTTCAGGTCTGAGTCAGGAGTGCTAGAGGTTTGTTGTTGCTGTGGTACAAACCCAGGTGGTGGATGCTGTGTTTGATAACCTCCCTGAAACTGTTGCTTAGGAACAAACCCTTGACTTTGGTTGTATGGGACGAATGGTTTGGGTTGGGTCTGCTGTTGTGGAGGGTAGACTTGATCCTACGGGTTTGCAACGTTGGTACTTCTGTAAGACAAATTGGGATTGTTCTTCTTATAGTAGTTGTAGCCGCCTTGGTTTTGCACATAGCTTACTTCTTCTGACTGAAGAGTCTCCCCATCCTGGACTTGGAACGTCTCATCTTCACAGAGAAAATGGACTTGCTTCTGTTGCACAAGGAGTAGCTTGTCCAGCTTGTCATTCATGGCCTTCATGTCCTTTCGGTGCTTCTCCTCTAAGTCTGAACTTCCTCCGATGGTTCTGTCATAATCTTCATTGTAGTTTCCATCAGACTGAGCTAAATTCTCTACCAGCTCCCATCCTTCTTCAACTTCTTTGTTCAGGAAATTCCCGTTGGATGCTGTATCCAGGAGCATCCGGATCTTAGGGAGAACTCCTCTGTAGAGAGTGCTCAAGAGTGAGGCTTTGGAGAAACCGTGGTGAGGACATTGATTCTGATATCCTCTGAAACGCTCCCATGCTTCACAGAAAGTCTCAGCATTCTTCTGAGTGAAGCCAGAAATCTCATTCCGGAGTCTTGCAGTCCTGGAGTTGGAGAAGAATTTAGTCAGGAAAGCTTTCTTGCAGTCATTCCAGGAGGTGATGGAGCCTTGAGGAAGTGATTTTTCCCACTGGTGGGCTTTGTCTCCAAGAGAAAATGGAAACAAACGCAACTTGAAGCCATCCTCACTGACTCCATTGATCTTAGTTAGGCTGCAGAGCCTATCAAACTCATCCAGATGATCGAGTGGATCCTCCATTGGAAGGTCGTGAAATTTGTTGCCCTGAACCATGGCAATGAGACCACTCTTGATCTCGAAGTTGTTGTTCTGCACTAGTGGAGGCACAATGCCATTGCGCTGATTATCATTGCGTGGAGCATCGCCTGCACCAATGTTGTTTGGCAATTCTGCGTTCTGATCGTCGGCCATAACGTCTGTGCCTGTCTATTCTCTTAACTCACGAGCAATACGGTCGATGTTCTCGTTGAAAAGCAGGTTCTGATGTCCTTTAGATCGAGTATGCATGCAACAGGTATCAGCTCGGCTTGAGCAGAGTAATCGAAGATAGTACCTAAAACACACAGACAGAGAGAAAGACACAGAGTTAGTAACCTTGTAAAAAAAAAAAAAAAAAAAAAAAAAAAATTGAACTTGATCTTAACGTTTCCAAAAATCTCAAATATAGCAAAGAAAACACCCAATTGGCAACGGCGCCAAATTGATAATAGGATTTTAAGATCAATTAATCTTAAAGCACTATCCTGTCGTTGTAGTATTTTAGGTGTCAATCCAATCAAGTGTGATGCAAACAAATGAGATATGATCAGAAAGCACTAAGTCAAGCCAAGCATGAATTGGTTGTTTTCCTAATAGTCCTAGTGATTGGTACAGAAAGTTGTAAAAAGATACAAAAATGACTAATATACTCTATCACAAGGCTCACTGCCAGAAGGAGGATGTGATAGAGTAAAAGGGTCCAAAAACAGACAATTATCAAAACTCAATAGCAAGTAACAGAGAAGGTGAATGCAGCAGGTAAGTAAACAGATAAATCAATTGGATAAGAAACTCCTAAGGATGGGGTAATCGAATAGTGTGGACTCCATAATCAATTTCGATGGTTAACAATTCTCAATGAAGCTATCCCTAGACAACAGGTTCAACAACAGATTTATTCACTCCCGTGCAACAAATCCTCAAGCAAAGCTAGTCCAGACTAATTCCCATTAACGGAATCTAACTATGCAGGCAATAAGAACCGACTGTTAAAGTCAATAACCGCTCTAAACGTCCAATCCCTTGGGATAGAGACGATTATCACTGGAATTAGTAGATCAAGCATTCCATCGAACACCTTCTGGGTGCGGGAATGCTTGGGATCGAATTCCAGTTGATCAGAAAGGAATAAGCAGTAAACACAACTAATCCAGAAGGGATTCAATATAACTACACTTAACCATCAGATTCGACCATGGGTCTCACAACTACTCTATCCCATCCTCAGAAATCCTAGTCACTACTCAGACAACATGCTCAAAGACACATAAACGTTTGATGATTGCATAACTTCTAAGATTAAAGGAAATAAAACAGAAATGAACAAGGAAACGAAAGCGAAATCTCAATAACTTAGAAGAAAAGAAAATACAGAATTTCAGAAGCAAAAGCGGCTACTGAACGAAACTAGGTTGCGAGTCTAAAACGTAATTGAAAAAAGAATGTCTCAGGGAAAATCCTTAGAAACTTATTTATAGTAAAAACGACAAAGATAAGTAAGTGGGCTTCGAGTCCGCTTAACAGGCCCATGGAACGTTGTGGTCGAGTAGATGGGCTCAAAGTGGGCTTCATGGTCGAGCGTGAATCGAAGCCGCGATCAAGTGGTTCCTTCTCTCCTCTTCTCTTTCCTATGCTCAGGTTGTCTGGTTGAGTGCGGATTGATCAGAGGGTCGAGGTGGTGATCGAGTAGAATGGGTGGTGGCGTGGTCTGGACTGCTTCTTCTCTCTTATGATCGAGTATGTGGGTAGACTGTCAGGACGGACTGCTTCTTCAACCTTGCGAACGAGTATAACAGTGAACTGGCAGGATGGACTGCTCCTCTTCCTCTGCGATCGAGTAGAACAGTATGGCTGGACTGCCCTGTGATCGAGTATAAGGGTCCTGGTGGTCTGCTGAGCTGACTGCTTCCCTCTCTGCTACTGGTGATCGAGTATAAGGGTCCAAATGTGACTTTTAGCTCTGTTTTTCCTCTTTCTGAACACCAATAGCTCTGAAACACCTGAAACAACTCCAGAATGCAAAATGCATGCAAGACTAATGCTAGACACACTTAAACATGCAAATTATGCGAAATGATGATGAATGCTATGAAAGATGAATGAAACTAGACTTAAAATGGTGATAAATGGATGTATAAAACATGCAAATTATAGACATATCACATACCACTCGACCTTGTGGTCGAGTGACATCAGCCTCCGTCTTCCCCATCCACTCGACCAGGTCACTCAATCACACCACTCGACCCCGTGGTCGAGTGACACCAGCGCCAGGACTCCTGAAGCACTCGACCATATCACTCTGACATTCACTCGATCACATCTTCAGAGTCTTCTCAAATCCGCACTCAACTAGACAAGCTGAGCATAAGGAAGAGGAGAGAAGAAGAAGAAGTGTTCGGAAGCGGGCTGGAGTTTCACTCGATCACAAGGCCCAGCTTCTGCCCATTATGACTCCATGGGCCGATCCAGTGGATTTGCGACCCATCTCTATGTTTTGTATAAATAAGTCTTCGAGGGTTTTGTCCCGAGACATCTAGTTTTTTGCTTCGAGTTTTCATTTCTGTTAAACCTAGTTTACTCTATCGCTTAGCCGCTTTCGTCTGCAATCTTGTAATTCGAGATTTTTCCAAGTTATTCGGATTTCGCATTTGATTTCGTCTATCACCTTGTTTCTCTACTCTTTATCTCTTTACTTATGCAATATTCTTGTTTATTCGTGATTACGTTTTTGAGCATGATGTCTGAGTAGTGAACTGTATTTCTGGGGATGGGATGGAGTAGTCGTGGTTGCCTAGGTCGTTTTTAGATGGTTGAGTTTAGATTGTTTGAATCCCTTCTGGATTATTTGTGCTTATTGCTTGTTCCTTTCTGATCAAGTGGAATATGAATCCAGACATTCCTGCACCCAAAAGGTGTTTGATGGAATGTTTGATCCACTAATTCCTGAGATACTCGTCTTTATCCCAAGGGATTGGCCGTTTAGAGCGAGTATTGGCTTTAACAAGTTGATTCGATATTGCCTGCTAATGATTGGGGGGCTGACTGGAGGGTACCCATCAAAAATTTCATTCTTAATGGAGAACTACCATCGAACAAATGGCAAGCTCGCAAATTAAAAATCATCAGCGCTAAGTATTGTATAATTAAAGAGTCATTGTACAAGCGAGGCGTCAGTGATCCTTACCTTTTATGTATTTTGGGACCCGAAGTTGAAATAGTGACAAGCGAGGTCCACGAAGGGCTTTGTGGTAGTCATTCTTCAGGACGAGCAATGGCTTTTAAAATCAAACGGTTAGGATATTTCTGGCCAACTATGATTTCTGACTGCATCGACTATGCCAAACAGTGTAAAAAGTGTCAGATGCATGCTCCTCTTATTCACCAGCCATCTGAAATTCTGTCATCTATATCCGCTACATACCCTTTCCAAATGGATCGAAGCAGAAGCCTACGTAAATATACAAGATTCTGTGGTAAAAACATTCTTGTGGAAACACATTATTTGTCGCCATGGAATTCCTTACGAAATAGTAACGGACAACGGTCCTCAATTCATTTCAAATGAATTTGAAGATTTTTGTTCCGCTTGGGGAATAAAACTTAGCTATTCAACGCCGAGGTATCCTCAAGGAAATGGGCAAGGGGAAGCTTCCAATAAAAACATTCTCAGCAATCTTAAAAAGCGTTTGAATGCTTGGAAAGGTGGTTGGTATGACGAGCTGCAACCTGTGTTGTGGGCATATCGAACAACCCCGAGACGAGCAACGAGAGAAACTCCATTTTCATTAGTATATGGGATGGAAGCTGTAGTCCCAGCCGAACTGAATGTTCCTGGTTTACGCCGGAGCGAAGCTCCTCTTAACGAAGAACTAAATTCTAAATTATTAGAAGATGTTCTTGATACAATCGATGAAAGGCGAGATCAATCCCTTATTCGGCTTCAAAACTATCAACAATCGACCGCTCGGTACTATAACTCAAAGTTGAAAAACAGACCTTTAAATGTAGGAGACTTTGTTTTAAGACGAGTGTTCGATAACACAAAAGAAGAAGGAGCTGAAAAACTCGGTATTAACTGGGAAGGTCCTTATCAAATCACAGAAAAAATCCGAAATGGTGTTTACCGTTTACAAGACCTTGACGGAAATCCCGTTCAAAGGCCTTGGAACGTCATCAACTTGAAAAAGTTCTATTGCTAAAGCAAACACAATCGAACTACGATTTGGCTTGATCCTATTTTGGGTACGTAGGCAGCTCGCTAAACACGAGTCCATCTATAACATAAAAATAAAAATATTATTCATATCATGGAATCTTGTTTTTATAAATTCAATATTTGAACATGAATATAAAAATACATTACGAACGATGTATAAATAAATAAGCTAGAACCAGATCTAGAAGGGTCTTGAGTTACGGAACAACTTTGCTCCTTGACCTGCGAGGTCAACGATGCTCATAATACAACCTGGCATGTTTCCGTACTCCTGAAGTCCTAGTTCGATCCAATCGGAAAGATGGGCTTTGAGGCGATGAAGCTCGCGAGCAATATCGAGGCGACGCTTCTCTAGTTCCATGATCCTATGCCTAATCTCTTGTTTCTCATTTTCGAGCTCGTCGTGCCGAATGATAAGCTGAAGAAAATGAAATGCTTCGTTTAGCAATAATAAAAAGAGTTAAATCACCAGGTTTAACAATACCTTGGTAATAAACTCCTCGGCCTTGGCACGATCTTGAGCTGATAATCTATCAATTAACACGTTTGGAACCTGAATGCTCGTTCCCCAACCTAATGGGCGTGATTCTTCTGGTTCGTCGTTAGCTTCCGTTTTTACAAGATTGATGTCTGACGTCTCCGGAAGATCATCACTTATCACTTTAAACGAGTCAGAGGGATTCTCTGAGAAATTACCTTCCTCAAACATTTTTGTAGAATTATTGTTGATTAAATTCAATAGCGATCTACATCTGCTTTATATTCAAAATATACTTGACCACATTTAAGAGGGTAAATTGACGATTTCCCAAATCTGAAATTACTACTTTTATGGAAAATGTAATCGAGTTCATTACTAATTATATTCCCTAGATAAACGCAATAAATATTATTTGATTGAATCGACAAATTTAAAGCAAAAAGGGAATGTAATTAATATTGCTGGGCCTCTAGCCCAATAGTATTTTACATAATAATAAAAAAAAAAATCAAGGGACTTGTTCGATCAGAAGTCTTCGCCCGATAACGATTCTAGCGAGGTGGACGATCCCGAACAGCTTTCTGAGAAAAGTCCCTGGTCGGAAGATAGATCGAGGGGACCGGAAGGATGATCAGTAGATTTCTCCTCTGGTCCTTCATTCTCTTCAGTTCTTAACATCGGAAATCTCCGAAATTCTGAAGAACACGAAACAAACGAGGATCCATCGCCGGTCGCCAAGGATAGATGAAAAAATTTGTCCAGCACTCGGAGGAATCTTCGGAGACAAGTAGGAATAATGGCCACGATGTCTAAACCGTTCCTCTCCCATTCATGCGGTTCAGATTCTAGGCGAAGGATCTCTCTTTCTATCCTCTTTATTCGCTCATCAAGAGCATGGCGCCTTCTTCCGATTCTTTTTCTCTTATCACATAAAGCTTTATGTTTCCCGACGACCTGTTTGAACAAACATTTTGTTAACTGGTCGAAAAAGAGTTTATAGTTTCTCGAAAAAACTAAAAATCAGAAAGGGAACCTTTTCTAGGAAGTCATAACATTGGACCCTTTCTTTCCCCGTTCTGAAATGGAAAAACGTGGGGCGAATAACTCCATTGGGGGAAAATCCGTCCTCAGATTCAAACAGCGGATCCCCGCTTGAGGTTGTTACTCTTGAGCTGGATCTGAAAGAGGATAGCGGCATAGTCTCACTTTTCTTATAAAAACCTACAAGTCTCTCAGGATTCTTTTTTAAAAACAAAAAAGCGTTCGGACTCTTTAAAGGAATAATATATAATGGACCTGCTAAAGCAGATTTCGGGTCCAATTAAAACATGGCCCAACACTTTTGGAGCCATTTTTTAGGTCATGATCGAAACCATTACCTGGTCATTCTTATGACAAAATTCTCACGAATTGTAAAAACTTTATCCCTCGATAAAAAGCCTAAGCCGATCTCTATCCTCGCACCCGAGAGACCGAGGAAAAATACTTGTTAAGATTTTTTCTTTAAAAAAGGCAAGTGAGCCTGATCAGCTCATCTCTCACAATTCATAAAACCTCTTTGGTGGGCTAGGACTTGCAATTCATCTCTCACATTTCCGTCAAACAGATTAGTCCTCATGGATACAGCAAAACAATTCTTTAAGAGCGTCCCTCTGCCTCAGGAGAACCCTCGTGTGGCCGAGAACCTTCACCTACCTCGAATTGATAGGGGGAATCTCCAAATACCAAAGAAAATTGTTTCAGCTCAAGAGTAGGACGGGAAGCCGAGGATAACTCGGATTCAACCACAGCGAGTTCGGCAGCAACTTCGCTCCTCTCGCTCTCGAACGAAACTCTTCCAGCCTCTAGTTCCTTAATCAGGTCTAGATTGCTCTTCAGTTCGGCTCGATCGGTTAGAAGTTTAGTCCAGACCTCTTCGTCCTTGATGAACTTCGTAACAGATTGAATAAGTTGCCTACCAAATCCCCTCATCTCTTCTCGAGCGTTATGTTCGGCTTCAGCGATATCGCGAGCCGTGTTCCTAGTTAAAAGCTTGATCTCTTGATTCGCTTCTTCGAACAAAGCCGTATTCTCTTCTAGCTCAGCCTCCAAGCGAAGAGCATTAGACCAGAATCTCTTTCAGCATTCGCAATTCTGATGCGTTGCTCGTTAGCTGCTAGAGTTTTCTTCATATTTTCAAAAGATGACTCGAGTGCTTTTTCCCGCTCAAGTCGCTCAGATTGGTTGGCTAATCTTAGTTCATCAACCTCCTTCTTAGCCTTAGCAGTCTCTCTCTTCGCTTGATGAAGAAGGTTCTCATAATGGAAGATCATTCCATTAGTCTCCATAAACGCCTTCGGAGTAAAAAAAAAACATGTCGTTTAGACAAAAAGCTTTTGCCTAAGGAAGGGAGGTTGTCATAATCTAAAAGATCCGAACCTGGGATAGGTAGCAAGCTCGACTGGCGAACATCTGACGGATTTCCGGCCTCCAAACAGAAAAAGGAGGAAGGGACGCCCCTTCCCTGGTTTGGACACTTCGGAAGATGTCTTCAATCTCTTCTCCGCCTGCGAAGCAGAGGAGAATAGCAGATTAATAAAATATATGCTATCTGTAACAAGTTTTGCTAATGCTCGCTTTCTAAGTAAAAACTTACCTGAAATCGAAGCGGGTAAAGGATTTTGAGTCCTAACACTCAGTCCTTGAGATAGGGGAGCCTCCGGTCTCGGCTCATCTATTTCCTTTGAAATTACTCTGTCTCCCGGAAGAGGGAGCTCAGAGTTTAAAGGTTCTGAAGAGGGAGAAACAGAACGTAGAGGGCTAGAGACTCGTGGCGGAGAACTTAATCTCACGGTTTTAAGTCTCTCGTTTGATAGATTATCTGAATCTGGAGCCTTCCTCTTTGTACAAGGAGAGGAAGTTACTTCTCCCTCACGCCCTTGTTCGGAAGGGCAAATTACGGTGGCGATAAGAGGGTCGTTAAGGATCTCGGCTCCATGAGTATCCACCGCGGCTGACAGGGCCACTTCTAATGAACCGTCATCAACCAAGAGGGTCTTCCTGTGGAAGTTACCAACCCTGGAGATAGCAGCTATCCGTTTCTTTCTCCCGATTTTGGATAGCTGATCCTTAAGAGCCTTGATTTCATCTTGCATCTTTCTTTTATCTCGAGCATTTAGGCTCGAGACGTCTTTCTCTTCGTGAAGAGGATCGAGGGGGTGAGTCTGACCGTCTTTAATGGCGAGCCCCGCTTTATGAATACGTTGAAGGGTGAAGGAATTCCAATTTGTTTCACCCTCGGAAACGATTCGAAAGAAGGACAAGAAGTCAACAGTTGGGCGGGGGATCGTCTGGTTCCCTGAAACAAAGTGTTGGGTTAAGAATTCTATCTCTTTTACATAATACAGTGGAAAGTAATAAAGGTTGGATTTTTAACCAAGTTTAGCCGACCAATTGGCGAGAAGAAGACCAGAAAGACCTTGAACGGAATGGGGATTGAATCGGAAAAAGAAACAATATTTCCTCCAAGGCCCATCATTCGAGGGCATTCCGTCGATCAGGTTACGGTCAAGGATAGGGTTTATAGAAAAAATACCTGCTGCTGCGGATTCGTGGACTCGAAATAGCGCTAAGAGTTCGCTAGTGGAGAGGGAAAACCCTGCTTCTGCCGAAATCGTCAGGGTGCTCAGAACGTATCGAAGAAAGTTGGGAGCCATTTGGGGAAAGGGAATCCCTAGGTGGAGGAGGTATAAAAGAAGAACTTCCGGTACGGGAAAAAACAAACCACAACCTTTGAAATAGACTTCGTACGCACAACAGTAACCCTCTCGCACCACTTCCGGAGACTCGTTGGGTCTAGGAAGAGAGAATTCAATTTTCTGGGGGATGCTACAAAGGCGGCGAAGAACACCAAGGGAAGCAGAGGTCGACTGAGACCTAAAATGCGGACCAAATTTTTCTCCCTTTGGGTGAAGACTTCGTCCCCTCTGGGAACAGGGATTCCTTGACTGTCATCTTCGTTGTCCGAAACATAGACGGCTGGGGAATACATCTTTTACTAAGAGGTTTCTCTTTTTCTGGTTTGGTAAAATCTTTTAGAGGTAAATGTACGCTGCTGTAAAAGCCGTCGTTCCATTTAACCTTATTTAGCAGAAAACCGCCTCGAGAATATTGGGAAGTGGGAGGGTTTTCCCCGCAGTATTAATATAAAATTAGAAAATTAATGATGACGGTTGTCAGGGATATCAAATCATTTGATTATCCGAGATCGGCGTAATAGCGTAAAACATGGAATAATTCCGGAATGTTAAAGATCTCGAATCATTAATTACTATTTACTTAAGTCTTCCAAGCCGAGCACTCAGCTCGCAAGACTTGGGGGGCTAAATGTTGGGGTCGGATCCCACACATTTTTGGTATGATCCACTTGGATCTGTCTACGTCATTATTACATAATAATCCTCTTGGAGTTAAAGATATTTTATTATGAGAATCGAGCTTAACCAGTCGGGAGTTTGATTCAGTTTATTAAAAGAGTTCGATCTTTACCAGTACGGAGTTCGCTCTTATTTCAACATACAGTTCGCATAGAGATAGGCCGAAGCGAGGAGAATATTGTTCGGGGCTCGCGGCAGCGTCAAGACGCAGGAGTTCGGAGTCAACAAGAAAGAGTTCGGAAGATCCGTGCGAAGCCCAAGATAGTTCAATTCAAGCCGTTTCGGTCAAAATGTAACTTACATGATTAATGCGGATCAATGCGATTATGAGCAGTAAATGACCGTATTGATCATGTTTTCTCTATAAAAACTACCTCAAACGCATGTGTTTGAGGGGGGGATCTGATTATTCATTACTTAAAAGCAATACAATACTTTTTCTCTCTTTACTATCTTTGGCAAGGCATTTTGTACTTCGTTCTTATCAATTTTCCTCATTTTTTTCTTGGTTGATTTCCTTTTCAAATTCTCATATTCATTTCCTGATTTTACAAGAGTTTTTCTCTACAAAAATACTTAAAGATAATCGAGTGTGAATCCAACATCCACAAAAAATACTAACAAAGCTTCTTATAGCTTCTCAAATATTTGTGGGTGTGGCCGAAGTCGTATGAGTTTTCTGTGTTGGAGCTTCTAATTGGAAAAACACTACTTTAGCTTCTGGGATCCGGTTGCGGTTCTAGTTCTTATACCCAATCATAAAAACGAGATCTAGTCATATTTGACTCCAAAAACACTAACCAAGCTCCTTATTGCTTCTCAAATCTTTGTGGCTGCGGCTGAAGTCCTATGAGTTTTCGGTTTTGGAGCTTCTAAACGGAAAAACACTACTTTAACTTTTGGGATCCGGTTGCGGTTCTAGTTCTTATACCCAATCATAAACACGAGATCTAGTCATATTTGACTCCAAAAACACTAACCAAGCTTCTTATTACTTCTCAAATCTTTGTGGGTGTGGCCGAAGTCTTATGAGTTTTGGGTTTTGGAACTTCTAAACGGAAAAACACTACTTTAGCTTTTGGGCTGCGGTTGCGGTTCTAGTTCTTATACCCAATCATAAACATGAGATCTAGTCGTATTTGCCTCCAAAAACACTAACCAAGCATCTTATTGCTTCTCAAATCTTTGTAGGTGTGGCAGAAGTCCTATGAATTTTTGGTTTTGGAGCTTCTAAACGGAAAACACTACTTTAGTTACCAGATCCGGTGG